>NC_029791.2:7247715-7257794 GCF_000816755.2 Arachis ipaensis | reverse complement strand
ATTGCGCTGGTACTTGGTAGAATAGTTAAGAAATTTTTACATGACAATAAATGCTAGGACACCAAGTTCAGAATAACTTTTTTATTTTTAATATTTGATTAACAATGGTATTTTTTTAAATTGTGATCTACTATGGTATTTTTTTAAAATGTAGGATGATTTAATGTACGGAATATCCGATTTTTAAGAGGTACAGAAATCGGATCGTTCAATTTGTGTTGAAAAAATTAAAAAAATTGGAGTAACAGTCCGATTTGTGTACTCCAAATTTTTTTAATCCGATTTGTGTACTCCAAATTTTTTTAATTTTTTCAACACAAATCGTTGTGTCTGATTTGTGTACTCCAAACTTTTAAAATTTTTTAAATACAAATCGAAAGGTCTAATTTGTGTACCTCTCATAGTTTTAAAAAATACCCAAAATTATCATATTAAAGTATAACATTCGTTCTACTTCTATATCCAAATTTTTTAGCCGTCCAAAATGAAGCTCAATGAGTGAATCGCCAAAATATACAAGGGTGGTTATAACTAAATTCTCATTGTGATTTCTAAGATTCACAATTTTTAATATTTAGTTTCTTAAATTCAAAATTGACAGTTTTTAGAATTTAGTTTTAAATACTATATTGTTTTTAGACCCTTTTTAGTATTGAGTCAGTGAACAAAATATTAAGTTGGTTCTAATTTATCGATATCATTTTTGTTTTGTTTAAACATTAAAATAAAACAATGTTATTTAGCTCTGTCTAGCAAGATAGGTCAAAACTAGCTTAGCATTTCATTCGTTAACTAAAATGAAATGAATTGTTCTTATTTATTTGTAGTGTTGCAATATCAATTATAACAGAAGCTATCATTTAAAAATATTTTGTTTTATCTTGATTTTTATGGTTATGCTTATTCATCAGGATGATTGATAACTATTGTTTGAAGTAAAAAGAAGCTAATTTCAATTTATTTTCATTGTCATTAATTGTGTATATTAACGGATTTTACACAAGATAGTAACCTTGCCATTGTGCCAATATTATAAGTCTTGAACCACGAATGAGATATTTGTTGAAGCACGATCCATGGTTTGTAATTATTTCCTCGATTCTTTTTTGTGTCACCGTGATAATTTGGTAATCCTTTGAATCAACAATGACAGAGAAAAAAGAACGAGCAAGTAGTAACTAGTAACTAAGTACCAATACCAACAACAGTGATCAATAAGTTATACAAGGTACACTAACATGAGTCTCATATTTTAACAAAGCGAACATCACTTTGTCCAAATGCTGTTCCACATGCAGGGCACTTGCGGTGCCTGAGCTCTAGATTTCTTTGTATGCATGGATTGCAGAACAGATGATAGCATTTGACAATCACCACCTGTGAAAAAATCCAAATCAAGCTCTTATATTTTGCTGGTGCAACAAATTTTCTTTAATATGTCCTCAAAAGGTTTAAATCAATGCAAGTTCAAGAAGAGGTGTTACCTCCTTTGGCCGATCAGAACAGACTGTGCACTTAATCATGTTCTTACAGATCTTTATTTCTGCTTCGAGCTTTTGTATTGCGGTTTCACCCGTTTCAGAACTCAGCTCGGCGATTTGCCTGTTCACTTCCCTGAGTTCTTCCTCGAGCTTCATCCGTGAACTCCTGCATGACTTGATAGGATCAATTTCAGTTGAGCCCAAATTCAGAGTACATTTCACAGCAATGGAGTACTTTGATAGATTAGCCAAACTTTTTGCTTTTTCTATTTAGTTTTATTTATACTAATAAGCTTGCAGATTTTCATGAGCTACTAGGTTGATTTGATGCAAACTAAGCAACCTGGGAAGCTAAACCAAATACCAAGATTCATAAGCTCCAACACTACTTTTGCAATCGATTAGTTTTACTGAATTCCTCACCATGTCAAATTCATCAATTTCACAAACACAGAGAATTGAGAGAAATGCACCTTTCACTTTCTAATTCCATTTCAACTGCTGCCACATCTTTCTGTATTTGGTCGTATTCTTTCTCTGAAGAGGAAAGGGCAGACTTCAGCCACTTTAACTCCTTCTCAGCATCAGCCAATTCCCACTTGGCAAATTCCAGAGTGACATGAAGGTTTTTTTCCTCCTGATTACATTTGATGCCTTCTGATAGAACAGCCTTCATCTGCATGATTCAAATTATTGTATATGACAGAAAGCACTGGTAAAGTTGTACAAATAGAATAGAAAATTAAAAAGTATTGGCGAGCAAAGGAGGTTGACCTGTTCCTCAACGTGTGCAATCCTCATTTTTGAGGCATCAATTAAAGAGTTAATTTGTTGAAGTTGCTTTGCCAAGGCCTGCTTCTCAGCCACTAAAGAACTGTGTACTTGTTTTGTCTTCACACTTTCTGATACAAGCTGCATTGAAGTTTGTAATATGATCAAAACATGGCCAATCTAACCAAAAATGGAATTATTTAAGTAAAGAGCAAATACACCAATTTTCAGAAAATATCACAATTTTCCAGAAATTTAAGTCCCGCTTCGCAACAAGACTGTCTTTGCTAAAACCAAATTGTATCCCCAAAAAGAAACATGGTGGCTAATGAATTATTTTTGTCCAAGTATTTTATTTTGTCCAAGTCAATTATTAGTTATTACAAATTATTAGGCTGTTACAGATGTAGGCCGGCATATCAGTTTATATAATTCAACTTTAGTTTGATACAAGTAAGAAGACTTTCCTTTGTATCAACCAAACAAACAAATATTTCTAATATATTCCTTATCCAAGAAATCAAGAGATAATTTTAATCTATTAACTAACAAGACAAAGCATCAATTTCATTAGTGTCATTAGCAAAAGCCTAGATAATAAGCTAAGCGTTATTGGAGCCTGGAGTAGTGCAACAGAAAAGATGGCAGGGGCCATAGTAAGCCAGCATTTAGTAAAGGGTAACAATAAGAGATACCTTGATATTATAGTCATCCCTCTCAGTCACCTGCTTCATCAGATGTTGGTTCTGTGTCTGCATATCTTCATATGCTTGACCAATAGTCTGGATTAAAGCAAACAATCATTTGAAAAGAAAAGTGTAAGACCATACTTTTGCAGTTCATTCAGTACGGGGGAAGGAAAGTGACCTCGATTTCAGATATATATGCCTCTGCCTCAGCCTCTTTCACTTTAATAGCCTCGGTCAGCTCCAAAATATCTCTGAATCAAAACAGATTAAGCACGGAGACAAGTATCAGCAGATTAATAAACAATGGTAGTTTCTGAACATATTGAATATCAAGATCATTTAAATTAAAAAATAAGAGAGGGAAATGGGATTTGCAAATGCAGTTAGGGCATCAAACAAACTGGAAAAAAAAAATCAACATAAAAATTAATTACTTTTCCCCAATAAGTGTGACAACCTTTGGCAATTATATATCACTACAGATAGGACACAATGGCATCATTTTATCTATGTAGCCAATCCCACCTTCCAGGATAAGACTTTGTTGTTGTTGTTATATGTTGAGAGATTTATCATCAAATATTAATTTAAAATATTCATCACACACAAGGTTACAATTAGCTCAATGGAACCATTAATCCTCCACCCTTTTCTGTCAGAACCATATGACTACAAATATAGTGGTTCTACCAATCTAATGTTTACCTTCATTTGGGTTAATAAGGAAGAAGATCAAAAAACAAACACACACCATCAATTTTTTAAAAGGTTTAATTACTCTGTTGGTCCCTATAATTTCGTGAAATTTTCAATTAGATCCCTATACTTTTTTTCTTTTTAATTGGGTCCCTGCACCAATTTTTTTTTCTTCAATTAAGTCCCTCTTAGTAGTAATTGGCTTAATTTTATAGGGACCCAACTAAAAAAAAAAAGAATTGGTACAGGGACCTAAATAAAAGGAAAAAAAAAAGTGTAGGGACCCAATTAAAAAAAAAATTTGGTGCAAGGACTCAATTAAAAGAAAAAAAAGTATAGGGACCTAATTGAAAATTTTGCGAAACTATAGGGACCAACAGAGTAATTAAACCTTTTTAAAACAGCAAATCAAAATTACTGTAGGAGCATACGTAAACACAAACCTTTCAGCTGCATCCAGCTTGGCTCTTAAGTCCTCTATTTCAGCTTCTGCAGCAGCAAGCCTTTGTTCACAAGCTTCTTCAGCTTCATTAGCAGCTTTTACTCTTAACTCAAGACTATGTTCATCTAAAGCATTTTTCAGCATTTCAGCTTGAGAGTGGGCTTTATTTTCAGATTCTCTAATTTCTGCCAGAGTACTGAAATCCATGTTTTACAGCATATAAAGATCAAATACAATGTAGACAGAAGAGAACAAATGTTAGATTTAAAAAAAAAAAAAGAAAGAAAAAAAAAACAAAACAAACAAAAAAAACAAAAACAGAAGTCCCTATTCAGTTGCCAACTACAGCTAAAGGCTTAAGAAAAAATTCAATGTAATAGGAAAATATTAAAAAAGTTGGGCACCATCGATGGAATAATGTGAGAGAGAGACAATTTTCCTCAACACTTTCATAGCCCGGATTGTTAAGACAATTGAAACAAATCTAAATATTAAATGTTCCATTACATATTTATCAGCATTTACTTTAAAGTAGGAAGGTTTCCACCTAAAGTTTAACTACACAAGACTATTTCCAAAATCTTAGCAACCTCAAATCAGCATACCTTTTATCATAATTCTCTTGTCCATGCATTTCCAGAATGAATTCCAACTCTAGTTTCTCCTTCTGTAACTTTTCAATCTGATATCATTACATGATTTTGAAGATGAGTCATACTCGTAGACAACATAAAAAATATTCACGATTAACAGGCAAATAGTGTTAAAAAAGTAATACAAAAAAAAACGTATACAGAGTAGGACAAACATGGATTAACATAAGAACAAAAATGTATACAGATTAAGACAAATGTAAACTCACCAATGCTCTTAAAGACTTAATTTCCAAATCCTGTTCAGTACATTTGTTTGCAAGGCTGCTAACTTCGCTTGTCTGCTTCAAAAGAAGGGCATTAATAAACCTTGATGCAGAAAAGGTTTGTTCTGTGTGTATCTAGGGGGAATAAATTCTGCCTTTAAACTTGGTCTGCTCAATCCAACATGATTTCTTAAGTCCTTAAATTAAATTGCATACTTAGATTTAAATCAACAAAATCACTGGCACCAAATTGGAATATTCCCATTCACTTTCTACAGTTTAACATGCATACAGGACTAGGTCAGTTTCATAAAAAAATTGAAAATTGGAATGTTCTCATAAACAATTCTAATTGTTCTAATATTGTTGGTGTTAAAACAATTAGATTTATGTGGAACAAACTCAACCCCGAAATCTAAATAGGAGAGGGTTGCCAAGCTCCTAGCTATTTAGGCCTTATCTATGGGTGATATGAGGACTCTAACAAGAACAATTGACAACTTTGCATGAAACCCCAATCTCTACTAAAAGTAACTAGATAAATTTACGTATAAGTCCTCCAGAAAAGAAAAGGAAACACCAATAAATATCATATCAGTTTGTGAGAAGAACCTTCCCACTCAACACAGCTCTTAGTGAATGAGCTTTCTCGCGTAACGATACCGCCTCATGAGCTGCATCCTTCCATCGCTTGACCTGAGCTTCCATCATTCCCATTTCTTTGGACAAAGCTGAAGCCATCACACGAAACTCGGATTTGATATCTTTTCTCCCTGAAACATGTAGTATTGTGAGAATCTAATAATCCAATTATATGCACTGCAAGTCTAAACATAGAACATGTGATATGCAGACCAGTATCTTGTATAGCCTCTTCCATCTTAATTTCAAGATCATTCTTTTCAATAGTACACTTCTGCAACTGAACCTCCAGCTCTTCAATCCTGGAATCTGAACAGTCAATGGCATGCCTTGCAGTATCAACAGACTCCAATTTGGAGTTCAGCTCCTTCTCCCATTTTGTGACATGGACACTTCCCGCCTGATGTTTCATTTGAGGTGGAAAATCATAAAAGGGGGAACAACATATAAACATTTACAACCATATGGTTCTTATAATACATCTAATTAAAAAGGGGGAAATCATTCTTAACCTGCAGAGACTCTACCAACATCTTATACCGAGCTAACTCAGCAATCCAATGTTGAAGTTGATCATTCGTCAATGAATATATTCTGGAAGTGCGTATATACTTGTCATCGTTCAGTTCATTCTGAAATAAATATGCAGGAGAAACAACTTTTACATAGAACTCTAAAGTTAAAGCATCTCAAACTATTCAAGAATATATGACAAATTATCTTGGATAATCCGAACTTACGAACCTGAAAATCTTGGAATTGCTTTGTCAAGGTTTCATTTTCTTCGTGTGCCTCTTGAAGCTCAGTAAGACGATCAGCATTCAGTATCTATGACATTAAATAAGCAAACTTCTCATTAGATGAAGAAAGGAACAACATAAGAAAAGGAAATCATATGACAAAACCTTTGCTTCCTCAATTGAATCCTTCAGCTCACGCAAACTCATAGTCCTGTCTGTGGGTTTTTCAGGAGACAAGTTTCCGTTAACNTTTCTTCTACTCTCTTCAAGTCCAGTTATGCTCTCTTCAAGGTCACCTTTCAGTTTGAAAATAAGACACACTCAAGACATAACATACAAAACCATTAAACAGGAGAACCAATCACATACTTCCTCAATTTAACTGCAAAGTTCTATAAATACATCTCTGCATAAATCTAAGACATCAGTGCATAGAACTATTGAACGCCTAAACTACCAGCGTGTTAGACCTCGTGGTTTCAAATCTTAGTTTTATCCTTACTTAAAATGTTAAAATATGTATTAGCCAACAGAGATCGAATCTGAATGGGTGTTCAATTTATCTACCCCTTATCAACCTTTTAAGTAGAGAGAACCCTACATTTCTTACTTGTCACATATCACATAATAATAATAACAACAACAACAACAACTACAACTACCAAAGGCTGCTGGTACGTTACACACCAGAAGATTGACTGACCAACCTGTCGTCGTGTACACGCAGCCAACCAGAAGCCGCGCCGCCACTAGAAGTTTGCAACCCTAGATGTATATGTCGGATGCTAACTGATTTTGATGTACTTTTATTACCTAATTTTTGTTTTGTTAATGATTTGATTTTATATGCTGATTTATAGGCATTTTTCCTAATAAATATTTACATCACTTCAATGTTCTGGCCATGCCACCTCACCACACACAAGAGTTGCATCAACCTAGTTTTCACTTTCGAAATCCCTTCCCTTTCCAAGCCAACCCCACAATTTTATTTTCATTCCATTAATGGAAAAGCAAGCAAACTACCTTGTTAGACTTAACATTTTATTTATCGTGTGCGAAATAAACATTATTCTAAAGAGTGTTAAATATAAAAATCATTCATGTTCTATCGCTTAACAATTTAGGCTTTTTAGAGAATAATTCAGAAGGTGATAAAAAGCCTCTATGAGCAAGTGGTCTAGAGTTAGACCTTTGGCACCACCATTCTTAGATAAAAGGTTGATATTCAGCACAAGATAAAGTGGGTTTGAACACTGCCCACACGCATCAAGCTTGGGGGACAATAGCATGAGGGGTATAAATCTATTGTGTTGCCTTTCAGAAAGATGGTTCACGATTAAAAAAATAAAACTCAAAGGACCAAATTCAGGTTTACACATATGCCATATATCAATACCACTCATCATTGGCAACAACTAAACTTTGTCCAACTAGGTGAAATTAGTTGCATAGATCAAATGACGCAAAAGTGCCCTATCATAAGCCGTATCAGAGTTTAAACCATTTATTTGCAAATCTAACTTTCATATATTAATATAACTAACTAAAAAGGTGCCATTAACAAAAGGAACCTCCCTATGTTCCACAATGGTGAAAACTATTATTTTTTCTTTTTTTAGCCAAACAGAAAAAGGCGATCTTTTGCTGAAAAATACGTCCAAATGCACCCTAAAAAGACAGATGTATAATAATAGACTTCACAGTAACTGAAGAAGTTAAAACCAAACACAAAATGAAAAACATCAAAACCTGCAAGGCGTTTAACTTCAGACTGATCTTGTAAGCACCAACTGATATAACTTTGAATTCCAATAGTATACTCTTTATGTGAATCGTTGAGAGCATTAATGATTTCACGTAAATTACTTTCCTCTTCTTTCATCATGTCATCAATCTGAGACATCTGAATTATAGCATCTGAAAACCAGCAATGAGTAAACATTAACAGATCATTTATACAAATTTTCTCTTAAATTCCTAAATCAATTATATCTGGAAGAGAAATAAAGATTCAATCGTTAAAAAGAAAAATAAATAAATAAACATTTGGATGCATATCAAATGTTTTTTACCTTCTGAAGATAACTCGCCATGCAAAACCTGGGCTATACTGTCAATTCTTTCCATCTGAGCCTCCATGGTATCTTGAAGGAGTTTCAACAACTCTAACGTAGATGACCGGCGTAAAGCAAGGCTTTCTTCAACATAATTAATTCTCTCACCAATACTGTTTCCATCAACAGAATCTTTCTGGATCAATCTACACAGAAATATATCCTCTGCAGGGCATGAAGGAAGTGAACCTAGAGAGATTAACTCATGTCAGTCCCTTGAAATTTCTTCATACAACAAGAAAAATGTGTGGGGTACCTCGACGGTTATTATGGTAATCTAGTGTTTGTAATGCATCTTTGCTTCTACCAGCTCGTACACCAAGAAGAGTCAGATCATCAGACAACTAGAGGAAAAAAATTATGAAGTTAGCCCAATGTGCATATGCTAGAGGAATATCGCAAAAAGTGCCTTGCCATTCCCCCCTCCCTTACATGGCCAGCAGAACATGCCCTATCTTCTATGGAAGCATTAATTTCAAAAGGCGAAAGAAAAATAAAACTGACTAAATAGGATGAACAATAGAGTGGAAGCATAACAATAAGGAATAACCTGAATCCAACATTGGTTCACTGCAATTAACAAATCGTCATGGGTATTTTGCCGCTCTTTTAACTCTCTAATTTTTTCTTCAAGGTCATGCAAAGCACGCTTTTGGATGTCAATCTTTTGAACGAGCTGCTGGTTCTGTGCTTGTAAGACTCCAGCATCAGCCTGTATAAAAAGCACAATGATTTCCCATTAAGCAAGAAAAACTCGAAAACTATTCACAACAAACCCAAAAATTAGAGTCCCAATATCCTATTGCCACAGATAGAGTTGTCATTACACGGAACAAGAAACAAGGCAGCGTTTTAACCTCTAAAAATCTTACCAGTAACCTCAAATTCCATAAACTGCATAGCAGATACATATGTTCAAATATCAATGATACCTTTCAAATATCAATGACTTGAAATATCCCTCTCACAAAGATCAAGCATAACAAGATTGTTCAATTTTGAATCCCAAAACTCCATCATCCAATTAAAAATTACACAAAAAAACACAACACATAAGACACTTCACCTTGTTACTAGTCTTTCAGCCCTACCCTGCAGCAAGTTAGTATCAAACACAATCAAATTCACCATCCCTTTGTCCCAAAGATCACAACTTGACCATAAAACAAAATCCCTCAGCATCAAACAGCTCTAAGAACTCAATATCACACTAAATACAATGTAAAACACTGAAATTCAGAATCAGACTATCAAACACACAGACATAAAAACAAACACAGAGTGTGCATACAAAACACAGAGAGAATATGTAGAGAGAGAGGAAAAGGGGTTACGGTTTTGTTGTTCGATGGAGAGTTTCGCGCCACGCGAGAAGAAACGGAAGTGAGGTGAGGCCTCTTCTTTTCGGGTTCGTTGTGGTCTGAGTTTTCCATTTGGTTTTAACGATTTCTGAGATTCTCAACAAAAACCCAACACACATCATTAGGAGGAAGAAAAACAACACAGAATCATGGCTTCCTATCAAGTTCGTTCTTTTGAGGAATAAAGAAGACATCAAAACGGAGACACAGAACAGAAATGAGAAAACACAGCACCAAAATACACTCACTCAGAAGAAAGCGGTTCCACACTGTTCAGCTCT
>NC_029791.2:7229164-7247710 GCF_000816755.2 Arachis ipaensis | reverse complement strand
TCGACATAAACATAAATGATCTAAACTTTTTTTTTTTTTTTACTTTTTAAGTGAATATAAAAAGATTATACCATTTAAGTTATAATTCATTAGCAATTTAACATAAATTAAGATAATTTATGTATTTAGTTTATTGTAAGAATATCTGTATCCGACATAAATACATCAAGATTTTAAACTTATATGTGCTTCTTAGATAAAAAATTGACAAAATTGAGAATTTTAAGTACACAATTTATGTACACAATTAACCAAAGTTTATTATTTTTCTTATCAATAGGTAGTTTATAAGGTATCTTATAAATTCGATACTCGATCAAATCATGCCAGGGAATTTTATGGTCTCAAATAATTATATGGCTTGAACAAGGCAGATGCTATGCACTTAAAAATCCAAAAAGATAAATAAATAAATGATAAGCATGATGATAGCTGCCCCGGATACTATCACAGACAAATATATCAAAACTTCGCTACTCATACCTTTAATTAGGGTGCACATGGGCCGGGTGAAGCCGGGTTTGATGTGATCCAGATCCGACCCGAAATATACACCGGGTCTATTTATTAGACTCGAACCCGGCCCTAGACCCGATGAAACCAATACACTTTCGGGTCACAATTATACCGGGTAAAAACCGGGTGAAAACCGGGCCGTTAACATTACATTACGTTGATACCTTCTTGTAAGCTAGCATGTAAAAATATCCAAATTTTCAAGACTCCAACCATTATTTAACATGGTAAAATTCACTTAGAAAAATATAACAAGAACCAACCCTTCTTCAAAATTAAAGCATAACCACAATCAATACTAAAGTATAACCACAATCAATACTAATATTGTCTAATAATACCAAATATTTAAATCAATACAAATAACACAATATTATGCATTAGTCTAAAGTCTTATACATTATAAACATAAAACATTAACTTATAGTTTTATAATGACTAATAACACAAAATATTAAGATTTACAATACTTAAATTCCACATAAGAATAGTCATGATCCATCACTAATAACACAAAATATTAATTGTGTATGATGACCGGGTCACCGGGCCGACTTCGGGTGACCCGAGCTATGACCCGGACCCGACCCGAAATAATGACCGGGTCTATTTTTGAGACCCTTACCCGACCCTAAACCCGATGAAATCACACCAAATTAGCCCCAAAAGTGTTCGGGACCGGGCCGAGCCTTCGGGCCGGGCCGGGTCTGTGCACCCCTACCTTTAATCTTAGGAAAAATATGTGGAACCAAAATGTGACCAGCCAAAAAATAAATAAAGCTGTTTAATTAAAATTACTTTTTGAATAATATGTTTGAAAACCGCTCCTGAGATCACGAAGCACAAACCAAAACTCAATTTTTCATGGAATCCAAACACATTTTGGCTGATTTTTGGCTGATATGCTTTTGGTTCTTTAGTTGTTCTCTTAATCTTATAATAGAAAATATTTTCATTTTTGACATTAATATTATTTTAAGAGTTAATGTGTTTTTTATTTTATTAATTAAAAATTAATTTAAATATGTAATTAATTAATAATAATTATTATATTTTTATATAAATATTAAAAGTAGGGTAAAACGTGAAAATAAACCAAATGCTATACTAAATTACACAAATCAACTAAAAGATAAAATGTTACATGAATCTCCTAAATGCACATTTTTATGTAAATCGAATGAATTTTATTCAATTTATCAATTTTCCTACTAAATCGAATCAGGGTAAGTCAAATTACTATGCAAACATGTAAATCGAAACAGTATGAGTCGATTTATGCATGTAACGTGATCCCTAGTAAATCGAATCACCATGACTCGATTTATGCATGCACGTGATTCACAAAGTAATTCGAAACAATCTGTTTCGATTTACCATAGTTTTGTTCTCATACTAATTCGAATGGGACTGATTCGAATTACTATTCTCGTGAGCTATAGTTATAAATCGAATTTGGGGAGTTCGATTTAGTGGAAGCCAACCTATATAAATATGATATGAATGTGAATTTTTTATGAGAGTGAAACACAATGGCTAATGAGAAAACTTTTTTAGTATTGGTGCACTATAGATGGTCGATTAAGAAAAAAACACGTTCGGGAATTAAGTTTACTGATAAGGATCCACTTAGTGTTTTTCTGAAACCTTCAACGAGTTTCACCGAGTTCTTGAATTCTATAATCCAAAAATTGGGGTTGCAAGGCATGAAACGGGTTGAGAAGTTATTCTATAGAATTTCGATTTCAGTTTTGCGGGATGATGTGAAATACGATTCGTTCGTCATAGGGAGTGACGAAGATTTGCGAGTTTTGTTCCATTGTTGCCGACAATTTCTCGGGATCAGGACCCCTGAGCAGCTGAGCTGTTGGCCAAGCTTGTAGATGTGGTCTCCAACTCAGGAGGTTCGAACCGGAATTCCCAACCTTCGGCTACGGCAGCCTGTTCTAGTTCGAGGCCTATTGGTGCCTCTTCATCCGTGCCTGTCATTGCACCTAAGGCAATGTTGGTTGCCTCCTCGTCCTTCGCAACTGATCTAAACCGCAGTCATGACGGAGAAGTATGTGACACAACGAATGCCGATATTACTGATACGGCACCTATTTCATTACAGGGTGGAGAACCGGATGGTGTGGACGATGTACTGCGAGATGATGATGACGATGATGATGTAGAGTCCGACACAATTGCCAATGATAGTGGTCATGACAAAGCAGGGAGTAATCTAGCTGGGGGTGGTGGAGCATCTATTTCAGGAACTCAGCAATATCCCCCGCACTTTTCAACTTTGGACTTGGATGCCATGAGACAACAGGGGTACGTGGCGTACCTATTGGATTTGGGGCCAGAGATACACAGGATATTGGAGGACTAGCAGAGCTTCAGGTTGGTCAGCAGTTTCAGGATAAAGAGGATGTCGTGTTAAGCGTGAAGACATATAGCATCCGACGCGGGGCTCAGTATAAAGTGGTGGAGTCTGATTATCGCAAGTACTTTGGGAAGTGTAAGAAATTTGGCAACGGTGCACATAATTGATTCGGATCAGTCTCCGCCAGCGCAGATGTATTTCAGAGGTAAAACGGTACAACGGACCTCATACTTGTCTGGCCACGTTGATATCGAGTGATCACAGGAGTCTTGATTATCATGTGATCTCGGCTTTCATCATGCCAATGGTTAGAGCTGATGCATCTGTGTGCATCAAGGTACTGCTGAATGCGACGAAGGCACACTTTGGGTTCAGGCCGACTTATAGGAGGGTCTGGTTGGCCAAGCAGAAGGTCGTTACCCATATTTATGGAGATTGAGATGAGTCATACAACGAGCTACCACGGTGGGTCTTAGGAGTGCAGCTGACCATGCCTGGTAGTGTTGTAGTGCTGAGGACGAGTCCTGTTCTAGTGGGGGGCAGGTGGACGGTTCGCAAGCCTATTTTTACCGGCTTTTCTGGACGTTCCCACCATGTATTGAGGAAATCTGGCATTGCAAGCCATTGGTGAGTATTGACGGGACTCACTTGTACGGTAAATATGGGGGTACGTTGCTCGTTGCGATTGCACAAGACGGGAACTCCAACATCCTGCCTGTTGCATTTGCACTCGTGGAGGGTGAGAATGCGGAGTCCTGGTCATTTTTTCTATCCCATCTCTGCCAGCACATGACCCCGTAACCGGGTATCCTGGTGATATCTGATAGGCACAACGGTATCAAGGCTGCACTTGAGGCTCTCGACGGAGGATGGCTACCACCTGCTGCATACCGTGCATTCTGTATTCGACATGTGACTGTAAGTTTTTTCCTCACATTCAAGGGTAAGGATGCAAGGAGGCTTCTTGTGAATGCAGCGTATGCCAAGACTGAGGTGGAATTCGATTACTGGTTTGATATTCTACGGTCTGAAGACCCTGCCATATGTGACTGGGCGAACAGGATTGATTATTCGTTGTGGACTCAGCATCGGGATGAGGGTAGGAGATTCGGACACATGACGACAAACATCTCTGAGTATGTTAATTCCATCTTGAAGGGAGTCAGGAATCTTCCGGTGTGCTCACTAGTGAAGGCCACTTATAGGAGGTTGGCAGAGCTATTCGTTCGCAAGGGGAGAGAGGCAAATGCCCAACTAGGGACTGGACAGCAGTTCAGTCAACATCTGGTGAAGTCTATAGAGGCCAATCTGAAGATGTCGAGGTGCTTCACGGTGACTTTGTATGACATAGATAATTCGGAGTTCACCGTCTCGGAGACCACTCCTACTGGGTCATTCTCACTGGGTAGTTACAGAGTGTCACTCAGGGCTCAGACATGTAATCGCGGATATTTTCACGCACTTCATTATCCTTGTTCTCATGCCTTGGCATGTTGTGCCTATTCACGGCTCACTTGGCAGCCGTATATCCACCAGGTGTATCATCTTAGCTCGGTGTTCAGTGTGTACCGGATGGGATATTCACCTCGTCCATCCCCGAGGATTTTTGCCCACCGTACGATGGGCCCACAGTCATACCAGATCCCTCCAAGAGGCGTGCGAGTGCGGGACGTCCCAGGTCCACCAGAATCCAAACTACTATGGACGAGGCCGATCCAAACAGGCCCAAGAGATGTGGTATGTGCAGGCAACCAGGACACACACGTCGGAGCTGTCCACAGGGCGGTGTCACCATGGGGACCGTGGTCAATGCGTAGATGTTGGTTTAGTTGTTTTAGTTTCGTATTTGCACTTGAGTATATTGGTTTAGTTGTTTTAGTTTTTTATTTGCACTTGAGTATGTTGGTTTAGTTGTTTTAGTTTCGTATTTGCACTTGAGTATATTGGTTTAGTTGTTTTAGTTTTTTATTTGCACTTGAGTATGTTGGTTTAGTTGTTTTAGTTTCGTATTTGCACTTCTGTAGTTAGTTCATGTACTGTGTTGTTGGATGTGTTTTTTTCCAAATATCATCTTATGTTATGTTGAACCCTATTTTGTTGCGCAATGATCCGTCTAACATAGCCTATTGAAAACCGGTATGTTATTGTTGTGTGATATAGATTATTGTCGCCAACGATAAGCGTACAGAAACCATAATATGTAGAACACATATAACATATGTAGTACATGTAACACAAAGTCAGTTTCAACATAAGTCATACAAACTACACGCATTTGTTACATAACATAGGTAACACAAAGTACAATGGGTCCATAACTCACAAAACATACAGCAAATAAGAAAGACAAATTAAAGATTGAGAATAAAGCATATAACCCAAATACTCGTGAGTCATCTGAATAAATGTGAACCCGTGAAGCAGCGTCGGGGTCGTCAGACCCTCTGGCCTCTCCGGGCAAGCAGCTCCTGTCATCCTCTCTGTCCGAATCATCCTCCTGGGTAGCAGGTGGGGGTGGCCTAGGCTGCTCTGGCCCACGATGTGGGGAGTCCCCAGACGGCCTTCGCTCCGGATGCGGGGGGTCCTAGATTGTCTTACGACTGCCTGTGGGATAGCAGTGTAGGCGGACAGAGGAGTACCACCCAAGGCAAAATGCTCATGAATCGGACCTGAAGGAGGCTTGTTCAAATCCATGTCTAGGTGTGCCTGCATGCCGGTGGTATGTGTCCTCTGACGTGCCGCATCATCCTCCTGCATGATGGCACTGATCTCCTCCCGAAAGTGTGATCCTCCAAAGTCCGCATCAATACCATCACTGGTCAGCAAGTCTGACAGTAGCTGTCCTGGACTAGACTGCTTATGGTTAGAGTTGATGTTGTCGTGTGTATCAAGGTACTGTTGAATGTGACAGAGGCACATTTCGGTTTTAGACCGACTTACAGGAAGGTTTTGCTGGCTAAGCAGAAGGTCATGGCACAGATTTATGGAGGTTGGGATGAGACATACAATGAGTTGCTGCGATAGATACTAGGTGTGCAGATGACGATGCCGGGTAGTATTGCAGTGTTGAGGATGAGTCTCGTGTGAGTTGGTGGGCAAGTCGATCAGTCCCATGCTTATTTCCACCGCTTTTTTTGGACATTCCCATCGTGTATTGAGGCCTTCCGACATTGCAAGCCATTGGTGAGTATTGACGGGATCCACTTATATGGAAAATACGGGGGTACATTGCTCGTTGCGATTGTTCAGGATGGAAACTCCAACATCCTTCCTGTTGCATTTGCACTTGTGAAGGGTGAGAATGTAGAGTCTTGGTCATTCTTTCTATCCTACCTCCGTCAGCACGTTACTCCGCAGTCGGGTATTCTAGTGATATCGGATCAGCACAACGGGATCAAGGCCGCACTAGAGTCTCCCGACGGAGGTTGGCTACCACCCGCTGTCTACGTATGGCAGCCACTGAATTTGAAGCCAAGTACCAGACTTGTTGCCAAAAGCATCATGATATAGGCCCGGGAATACCTCCTAACAGTGGCGTCGTCCGCGCCATCAGGAAGCTCTCCGAATGTGTCCTTTATCCAACTGCATCTCACCGTGAACTTGTCGATGCAGTTCGCAGGAGGCAAAACACCCAATAGCTCCTCAAACCACATCCAAGCTGGGCGACCACCCTCGATGTATCGCTCCAACTCTGTCAGGCATCCACTGACGTAATGTCCATCAACTGGCAGCCCTAACTAGTACGCCATGTCTTGTAGTGTAATCGTGCACTCTCGAACGACATATGAAATGTGTGCGTCTTTGGACACCATCGCTCCACGAATGCACTCACGAACGGATCATTCAACCTAAACCAAATCTTACTCAGCCTCGCAAGATGGTTTAAACCGGCCATCTGCAAGTACGAAATGATCCTCTCGTCCAAGCGCATACCCTGCCACCGTCTCATGCTCGTGATACATCGGTAGAGCTGCATAAACAATATAATAAATTGTCTCTTAGGACCACATCAAAATATATTTCTATAACAATATCAACTAATGCATCTGTTAATTCAAAGAATACCATAAACGCAACCAAATAATGTTACCGATTCAAACACAAAATAAAATCATATATTCATCAAACTAGGCCTAATAAAAATAAGTTTAATATTAATAAAAAATTTGACTTAATGTAGATGTCACATGAATTCTAAGTAAAATAGCAAGTCACTACCCATACTTTCTTTAATAACAACCCAAATCACAACATAGATTCCAATCACTGCTCTTACTCTAACTAAGTTTTACTACTAATTATCTTCACTATCCATACTCTTTTACATAATTGTAAGCACTATTCGAATTAGAACTTACTCCGTCAAATTTCTAGTAACTAATAAGTCACTAATCTAACAACTCTATCTAGTTTAACAATTGTAAATAATGACTATTGTCAAAAGAGAAAAAAAATATAATATTTAATCCTATTTTTGAAAAAAAAAAGTATGCACTAACCTCTTCATTGATGACACCAGCAATATGGACAACTCCGTCCAAACGATAAAGACGGTCTGGGTTATCTCCATCAGTAGAGTATTCGAATGTTGGAGTCTTTGGGCTGAGGTTTCTTTGAGATTTGGGGCCCGTTTGGGAAGCTTCAAAAGTAACTTTTTTTAGCTTTTGACTTATGAAAAATAGTAGTATTAATGTCTGGTGCAATTTTCAAAACCAAATTGCGGCTTTCTAAGAAGTTATTTAGGAGCTTATAGAGAAGTTAAAAAAAATGAATTCTCTCCTAATACTACTACTTTTTACCATATTTTTATAAAATATGCATTTTTAGAACTAAAAATCCAAATCCAAAATAACTTATTTATAAGCTACTTTTAATATAGTCATTTATTATTTAAACTATTTTTTCAAAAGGAACTTAATTAAGTTATTTACCCAAACTGGGCCTTGGTAAGTAGGATTTTTGAATTGTAGTTTGAATGAGCTCAATTCGAATTCTATTTATAGAAAAACTGTTAGCAAATTGAATGAGTCTCATTCGAATTACCATGGGCACACATTGGATGTAATTCGAAACAGTCCAATTCGAATTACAATGTGTAGCAAATTATGGGTAAATCGAAATAGGTTGTTTCGAATTATTGTGAGCTTCACATGCATGGATAAATCGATATATGGTGCTTCGATTTACTAGAATACAACACATGCATGCATAAATCGACTTAACCAGCTTCGATTGCATGTTTCTTAGTATTTCGACTTAGGCTTCTTCGATTTACTATGCGAGTTGCTAAATCGAATTAAGCTCATTCGATTTATATAGAGACGTGCTAATAGAAAATTCATGTAACGTTTTCAGGTTTGGGTGGATTGTGCGATTTTGGGTTGGATTTGGTTTATTTATGCATTTTACCTTTAAAAATATTTTATATATAAATAGCATTATTAAATAATAGTGTTATTAAAATTTTAGAAAATACTATTTGTACACCATAATCAGCCACCAATATATTTGTGTATAAATATATATGTAGTTTAACTTAGGTTTAATTATTCTGTTAGTCCATATAGTTTGGCCGAATTTTTAATTAGGTCCCTATAGTTTTTTTTCCTTTCAATTGAGTCCCTATACCAAATTTTTTTTAATTAGGTCCTTATAGTGACAAAAAACGTTTGGACTAACGGAATATTCCGTTTCCAAATTGGATATACCCAGTTACAAATGTTTTTTGTAATATTCAGTGTATTTACTTATTTCATATTGGCAAAATTGCCCTTACCCCTCTTCTTCCCTTTTCACTCAGGAAAAAATAACCCTTGCTCTTCCTCCCTTTTCACTGAGGCAAAAGAAACCCTTGCTCTTCACCCCATCTCCGTTTCTGATTGTTTGATAACATGTTTACATCCGACATTGTGTGATCGACATTTGTTATTGTCTATCGTGGCCTCCTTTATTGAAGGAGCTACTGTTGTCGTCGTTGCAAGGTATGAGTTACACTTTTTTCCACTCTTCACTCTTTCATGTCTGTTGTCGAACGTTATGGTGTTAACATGATTGGCGTTGTTGGTGATGTTTGATTAGGGAATGACTAATTTGCATTTTTTATTTTTTGTTGTGTAGCAATAGGAGAATCAGAGTTCACAATAGAGCTCCATCACGGAGGAAAATTTATTGACACGGGACATGGACTAGAATATTTAGGTGGGTTGGTTGTGGAAGACTTGCATTATGAACTAGATGAATGGTCTCTGCAAGAGATAGTGAGTTTGCTGAAGAGTCTAGGCTACAAGGGATATGCGAAGCTATGGTGGAACGAACCTGGAGTGGACTTGAAGTTAGGTCTGAAAGAGTTGAAGTCAGACGGGGATGCCGTTAGAATGGCTAGGGCTTTAGTTACTGATTCTGTGAAGCATGGTATAGTGTATGCTGTTGATGGTTACAGAGAAGGTAATGGAGTTGAAATCACATCAATGGATTCAGATTATATCCCAGATGAAGGCGAAGACAGTGGACTGATAGAAGTAGAAGTCGATGCTGAGTCAGAACCCTCTACTGAGGAGGATAGGTTTGATGACAGTGCTGATGATGGTGAACATGAGGATTACTTTGGGTTTGATGTAGAGGATGGTGTTGATGGTGGACAATCAAATGCGTTTGGTGGGTTCAATGGCCCGTTTAATCAAGAAGGGACAGCAGATAAGGGTGCTGAGGATAATCAAGCTTATAGAGAGATGGATGAACAAGTTGGAGACATTTCGGATAGTTATAAAACTGAAGACATAGATAGTTATGAGGGAGATTCTGATGACATGATTAAGGAAAAGAGGTTTACTAAGTATGATGAGACAGAAATGTGTAGAGAGTATGAGTTTAAGGTGGGCTTGGAGTTCAAATCACTTTCCCAGTTTAAAGATGCAATTAAAGAGCATGCCTTATTGAATGGGAGAGACATTAGGTACAAGAAGAACGACAAGTTGAGGTGAAAAGTAGTATGTAAGGGACAAAAAGGAAAGTGCAAGTGGATATGCTTTGCAAGTAAGGTAGGAAGATCTGATTGTTTTAGGATAAAAACCTTGAAAGGCAAGCATACATGTGGGAGGAATTATAGTGGTAGGCTTGCTTCTAGTGAGTGGATATAAAAAAAGATTGTCAACAACATTAGTCGTGGAGAAGAGATGCGGCTGGCCACTGTTATTCAAACAATTCAGGATAAATACATGGCAAATGTTAGTGTAGGAAAGGCTTACTGGG
The DNA here is from genome assembly GCF_000816755.2 of Arachis ipaensis. Lineage (NCBI taxonomy): Eukaryota > Viridiplantae > Streptophyta > Magnoliopsida > Fabales > Fabaceae > Arachis > Arachis ipaensis. The sequence goes on along the minus strand of NC_029791.2, from coordinate 7,237,578 downwards.
TAAGGAGAAAAGCAAGGGAAGAAGTGCATGGAAGGGCCATACTACAATATGCCAAATTGAGAGATTATTGTACTGAGATTTTAAGGGCAAATCCGGGGTCCAAGCTTAGTATTATTGTGGATAGGCCATCTTTGACACACCAACTGAGATTTATGAGGATGTACATGTGCCTCAATTCGGTGAAGCACGGCTTCTTGGCTGGTTGTAGGCCGATTATAGGAGTGGACGGGTGTCACTTGAAAGGGGACCATGGTCAACAGCTGCTAGTTGCAGTAGAGAGAAATCCTAATGACAATTATTTACCAATTGCGGTTGCAGCAGTGGAGGCAGAAACAAAGGACAGCTGGGGATGGTTCCTTGATTTGTTGCTGGATGATATCAGTGAATCAAGAAGATGGGTTTTCATGTCGGATCAACAAAAAGTAAGGATAATATGACTTATGATTGTAACTATTTCATTCTACTTGCATTGTTTTTGTTGATTGAATAATGATACTGGATACTGTTGTTTTTGTTGTTATAGAGTTTGATGCAAGTTTTTGCTGAGATGGTACCTTCTGTTAAGCATAGGTTATGTTTAAGGCATCTATATGCCAATTGTAAGAAGGCATATGGTGGAGGGACAGTTTTGAGGGATCTAATCCTATCCATTGCTAAAGCTACCTATGTGGAAGAGTGGGAGAGAAGAATGAATCTACTCAAGGAGAAAAATAGAGACTGTTATGATAAACTGATGGGAGTGGACCCAAAGTTGTGGACAAAGAGTCATTTCACGTTCATGGCAAAGAGTGATATGTTAATGAATAACATATCAGAAGCTTTCAATGGTAGGATTCTTGAGGCAAGAGACGAGCCCATTCTGACGATGTTTGAGTGGATCAAATACTACTGGATGTCAAGATTTGCAAAAAAGAAGAAGAAGGCTGAGAAGTATGAAAGATCCATTCTGCCCAAACCAAAGAAAAGGTTGGATGTTATTGCAACAAGAAGTATGGAATGGCAAGCTAGATGGGCCGGTGAGATGAAGTTTGAGGTGCATCACAAAAATAGGACGATCATAGAAAGGTTTGTGGTGGATCTGTTAGCTGGTACTTGCGGCTGTCGATTTTGGGGTTTGAGTGTATGCCATGCCCACATGCGTGCAGTGCCATCTTTAAAAAGGGAGATAATCCTAAAGAGTATTGTAGCAACTACTATAGTCCAGCAGCATACCTTGCAACATATGAAAAATCAATTGCTCCAATTAATGGAGAGAACATGTGGCCGAAAGTGAACTGTGATACCATCATACCCCCAGTATTCAGGGTTAACCTGGTCAACCAAGAATGGTGAGGATTAGAGAACCTGATGAAAATAAATCTCAATCAAAGTATAGAAGGACAGGTACCTTTGTGACTTGCAGCAACTGTGGCCAGTATGGACACAACATGAGGCACTGCCCAAATCCTATTGTCTCAGGTACATCTAATTTTTTGTTGTTTCATAATTGTTGATTGCACCTGTTTTTTTCTGATATGTTGTTGGGTTTCGATTGAACTTGCATCAGCTCCTGAACCCGCTACTGCTGAATCTAATGTTGCAACTGACTCAATTGAACCTGGATCTGGTGCACATGCTGCTGGAGCTGCTGCAAGGGGGAGAGGCAGAGGAAGGGATACGGGACTAGGTAGAGGAAGGGGGCAGAGGAAGAAGAACTATTGTCACAGGTACTTCTATATTTTGTTGTTGTATACTAGATGATTGAAACTGTTCTTTTACGAAATGATTTAACCACTTAACTTTTGCTCCATCAGCCTCTGCACCAGCTACTGCTGCTGAATCTGGTGCTACGAATGGCTTACCTACTGCTGAATCCGGTGATGCAAATGGCTTACCTACTGCTGCTGCTGAATCTGGTGCAAATGCTACTGGATCTGCTGCAAGGGGGAGAGGCAGAGAAAGGAGTGTGGGTCTTAGTAGAGGAGGAGCAACTATTATCACAAGTACAACTATACTTTGTTATTTCACACTACATAATTGACACTGTTCGTTAATGGATGATTTAAACATTTGGATGTTGTTGTATCAGCCCATGCACCAACTATTCTTGCTGCTAAATTTGGTTCTACAAATGTGTCACCCCTTACTTGATCTGGTGCTGCAAATGATTCACCCCTTGCTGGATTTGGTGCACCTGCTGCTGGAGCTGCTGCAAATCCTCCTCATACACTAGCAACTCAACCAATTCCTTTCATTGAACCACTCAGTCAACCAACTCTACAAATAGCACCAGTTACACAGCCTTTGCCTAAGACTAAGACTTTTGGGATGAAAAGAAGTGAAAGATTGAAGACGGGAATAAGAAAGGGAGCAACCAAACCTACTGAACACATAAACCTCACAGATGATTGAAGCTTTTAGGGTTATGTAGCTCCTCCTATTGTGGATTTATGTAGGGTTTTTTGGTGTATTATAGTCTATGTGGAAGTATTTTGGTATTGGAAAGATGACTTTTTTGGTTTATTTTGCTTTGTGGTAGACCACTTTTGATGGTACATTTTGGGTGGAGCATTTATTTTATGACTAGTGCAAGTTGGATCCACTTATCTTATCTAATGTGTGGAACATGTTCAAGACCACTTTTATGCATTATATTATTCTAATGATGAATCTGTGGTAGTAGTTATTTTTAATTGTATACATTTTTATTTAATATCACAACATTGTATTTATAGTAGAAAACAAAAAACAAACTTCATCCATTCAATCTAAATAACATAACATACACTTTTTATAATTGCTCTGTTTAAAGCCAACAGTGACCACTTCATCCCTAAACTTTACCACATAGCACTGCAACTATTAGGATTACACAACAAAGAAAAAACATCATTTGCATCTTGGTCTGCTTCTTCATGTTTTCTTCTAATTTTCGAAGTTGCTCCTAGACCGAATTTAACTCTACACAGATTCTTCCTACACAGTCATCAACTTCTCCAATCTCCACCTTCAACCTCTCTGTGTCAACACTCAGTCTATCAATCCTCCTTTCTTGTGCATTTTCATCCCTAATTTCACCCTTTACCCGACCAGAGTAATACTGTGAAGCCAATAAGCAAATATCACCAACCTTCTTTTCTTCATCAACCCACTCAAAAAATTTGCATCTCCTACTTGGGCAAAACATGAACCTTCTATTTGGATTCCTGGGTGTATTAGAACTTTTCAGAATTAAGAGAGTCTCCACAGAAGCAACGAATCCTCCTCTCCTTCTGCTTCAACCGCTCACCTTTCATATGATCTTTATTATCAATCCACTCAAAAAAACTGCACCTTAGCACTCGTCCACAAGCTACATACCTTCTTCCATGGCTTGGCACTTTAGAATAAGACAGAATAACAACTGTCTCCCCACAATAACATAAATGTCTTCTCTTGTTGAGACTTCTTGAACTCGAAATTCTCGAAAAGAGTTGGGTGGAATCCATGCAAGATGAGATAATTTCAACAACAAATAAGCAGAAAGGGAGAAGAGGAGAACAATGAACAGAGTAGGGTTCTGCAGGTTTCGGATGAGGACAACGAATATGTAAGATTATAGATATGGGTATTTTGGTAAATTAAACGCAAGTAAACGTTTTATTTAACATCCACTGCGAATAGGGACTCAATTAAAAAAAAATTGGTATAGGGACTCAATTGAAAGGAAAAAAGCTATAGGGACCTAATTAAAAATTCGGCCAAACTATAGGGACTAATAGAGTAATTAAACCTTTAATTTATTTTCAATGTGTATTTGTATTCTAACATATATTTTATACTGGTGACTGACTTTAGTAACTAATTTTAGTATACACATAACATAACCCTAAAATTTTTCATAATCCATCACTTATATTTTTAATTAAATTTCTTAGTCCGAAATGGCTAGAGTGAGGATTAAGGGTGAGATATTTTGCTCACACATGTAATCATCCAAATTTTCTGCCATATAGGTGTGAATTGTGAAATATTCCCTTATTCAAGGTGAAGAATATTGAATTCATGTTTCTCATGAAATATTATTTTATGAAAAAATTTTCAGATTATTAAAGTCAAGAATTTACTTAAATTCTATTTAGAGACGAACTACAAAACTACTATAAGTTAAGCGGAGAGTTTAATAACTTTAGCCATAAGGATCTCTCAAAACGTTCAAATATTTTTGTATCAAAGTTCAATTAAACAGATCTAAATTCAACAAAAACCACTTTCATTATACCAGTGTATCGCACACGTGTTTCAATAACGTTTCTTCGACTTCATTTTCGCGTGCTTTTTTCTTCGCGTTCTTCCTTCTTCTTCTTCCCTTTCCTCCTTCGTCTTTACATTCCTTCTTTTTCTTCTTCGCGTGTTTTCTCTCGATCATAATTCTTTTATTGTTATTGTTGTTGCTGCGTTTTTTCTTTTCCTCCTTTTAATTGAGGTTCATTTGGATCCAAAAATGAATTCGATGTGTTTTTGTTGATAATTGAGTCTTTTTGACTACTTGTTCAAAATTGAACTAATTTCAATTTATTTGTGAATTAATTGAGGTTCACTTGATGCTGATGATAAGTATTGGCCAAATTTTTTATCTCTTAAGTAATTTCGGTTCATTTTTTAGTTTCATTGAGGTTCATTTAGATCTAGAAATAAATTGTCTGTGTTCTTGTTGATGTTGGAGTCTTTTTGACTGCTTGTTCAAAACTGAACTAATTTCGGTTCATTTGTGTGTTAATTGAGGTTCAGTTGATACTGCTGTTAAGTTTTGACCAAATTTTTTATTCCTTAAGTAATTTCGATTCATTTATTAGTTTATTTGAGGTTCATTTGGATCCAAAAATGAATTCTATATATTTTTGTTAATGATTGAATCTTTTTTACTGTCCGTTCAAAACTGAACTAATTGAATGGAATGTAGTGGAATATAATGCTATTGAATAAAGGGATAATGAATAATTTCATTCTTCTTTGTTAAAAAATTTGGTCAATACTTATCAAAAGCAGCAAGTGAACCTCAATTAACACCCAAATGAATCGAAATTAGTTCAAATTTGAACAAACAGTTAAAAAGAATCAATCATTAACAAAAACACATCAAATTCATTTTTAGATCCAAATGAACTTTAATTAAACTAAGAAATGAACCAAAATTACTTAAATAATAAAAAAAATTGGTCAATAATTATCAACAGTATCAAGTGAATCTCAATTAACACACAAATAAACCAAAATAAACTAAGAAATAAATCGAAATTATTTAATAATGGTATCAGAAAAAATCATAACTAATAAAGATGTTAGCAAAATGTTAATATTATTGGTGATGACAATAACAAAAAAGGAAAAGAAAAGAAGAAGATGCAACATTGGGGAGGAAGACTTTGAAAGAAGAAGAACCTGCGTGCGCGAATTTAGATGAGAAAAAAGAAGAAAAAGAAAAAAAAAGAGAAGAAGGAGAAGGAAAAAGAAGCAGAGAAGGAGAAGAAAACGGAAAAAGAAAAAAAAGGCGCATAATTTAAAAATTTATTATAACAACTTAATTAGACTTAAGTATTTTGTTTGAACGTAAAGTTTTATTGTTAAATAAAATAACATATTTGTTACGATGGGTAACCGGAGATTAGTGTGCTGGACTTGTTAGGCTGGCCCAATCGTTCGAGGAGGGAAGCCTTTGAAGGGACTTGCGCTTCTGAGCCTCCGTCCGACTTGTGAGTATGAGTGAATGAGGGGTGGTATCCGTCCGACTTGTGAGTATGAGTAAATGAGGGGTGGTACCTGCAAAGACACTCCAATGCCTAAGTCAGCAAGGGTGTAAGGTACCTGAGATACCTGAGGGGTGTCAGTGTATTTATAATGGTGAGCCAATAACCACCGTTGAAGTAGTTCCATCTTTTAAGGTGGATAAACGTCCATTTATCTTAGAAAAATTGAGACATGGTCACTGGAAGTGGGTTGAGAGATTTTAGGATGAGTATTTATCTGCCAGCCAATCTTTGTCTCCGACTTTTTTGGAGCAGGTCGTGTCAAGAACCGACTTCTACAGGGGAAAGTCGGCGTAGAGTGAGGCTCAATCCTTTGGGTTGGGCCTTTCGTTTGGACCTGGGTCTTAGTGTTGGGTCAGAGTATGAACAATATTATTTACCAAATTCAATTCCTAACGAGTGAAAATGCGTTATAAAAATTTATGTCCCATTAATTGATAATATCACATTCTTCATTGTATATCATATAATAATACTCCATATTCCATTATGGATGTTAATACTTCATATTCCATAATATAACATCCACATTAATAATCATTTGATAGCACATTTATTTTTTGTTGATATGATAAAAAGGGAAAAAAAAGAACTAATATTATCAAACCAATTTTGTTAAGTAAACAAATTTGTTCATTGACACATTATGATTAAAAGTTAAAACACACAAGAGGTAATCCCCAAAATCAAACTAATAGTACCAATCAGCGTACTAAAACTTGTAACTTAAGATTAACCCAAGCAAGTTAAATGAAGATTACATTTCGTTCTATTTCTATTCAATAGAAACTCAACAATACTCAAATTTCAAAGATGTAAAAAAATAAAACAAAAAATTCATCTCAACGAAGCAAAATTGTAAATAAGCAGAATGTAATTTTATTCTCTAATCTGATTGCCATAATCTTTTGTACAAAAAAGAAAAAAACTTAACAAAAAATGTAAGTTCTAATCTCTAAGAAGTAGATCCAGAGAGTGATCATGTCCAATGCTTCTATCACATAAGGATCCAAAGTTACAACATTAACACAGATACAGCAACATTAACAACAATCTCTTCATTGTATCTATCCTCATACATAACACACATGGTTATGCCAATTTCTAACAACACCATAATATATATCAATAATATTAATTAATCTAAACAAAGTGGAAATCTTTTTTTTTCCTTTTGTTTTTACCCAATTTTTTAGTGCCTCAACAAAGTAAAATTGTAATTTTTTTTTTTAAAAAGGGAAAAACTAAAAATACATGATTTTGCCCCAATTTCCCCAGAAATCATTTTCCCGAGAAAATTAAGAGAAAATCAACACGAGATTATGCACCGGAAACCGAACCTCGTTGTCAAATCTCTCATCCCATATCAGAGGCACAAGGCGGTGGCGCGAATCTCCTCGTCGGTGAAACCGACGTCGTCTTCCTCCGGCGGCGGAAGGTTTAGATCGAAAGTTAGGGCTTTCCGGAACGAATCCTCGTCGTCGATGGTTGATGACGAATCGCAATCGCTGTGGCAATCGTCGACCGGAACTACAACCGGCTTCTCCGGTTTCCTTCGGCGACGATCAACCGCTGGAAGCGCCGCCGTTGATGAAACCCTAGGTCCGCTGAACGATTCGACCGTGCTGCTCATGCCGCTGCTCGTTGGCCGATTCACCTGAACCGGTTCGTACTTTCCGAACCCGTGAACCGGATCATCGTAACCGTGAATCGGAATCTGAGAGTGTGAGATTCCGATTTCGGCGTTGGGGAACGGAAAATTTGTCTTTGCTTTTGGTCCACGGAAGGATCGGGCGGCAGCGTCGTATGCTCTGGCGGCGTCCTCGGCGGAATCGAATGTTCCAAGCCACACGCGCGCCTTCTTCCATGGATCCCTTATCTCCGCCGCGAATCTTCCCCATGGTCGCTTCCTCACTCCGCGAAACCGCGTTTCTCCGACGTTGTTTCTTGAATCGGCGTTTGGATGCGTCGGATCTGCTGCTACGGCTGCGGCGGCGACGGCGACGGCATCTCTACCTCGACGCATCGATGATGATGGGGAAGATGAAGATAATGATGACGATGATGAAGTTGGTGGTGGTGATGAACGAAAAGAAGAAGAAGAGAAGAAGGAGAAGAAAAATTAGGGTTAAAGTTTGAGTCTTTTTTGGGAATAGGAGAGACCCAAAAACACCAGCCACCACCTTCTTCAATGGGCAATTTCTTAATCTTGCTTCTCCTCCATCTCTCTTTTTTTTTTCTCTCTCTCTCAATCTCTCTCTTTCACAATTTTTTTCTTTTTCGTTATTTTCGTGTTCCCATGTGGTGTTGCCTAATTCGCTGCGATAGATTATAGTGATTTGAATTGACAAATTTGTCCTTACTTTTCACACAAGTACATGGAACAATGAGGGACAAGAGAGGAATTCGCTACTTTATTTTATGTGTATAGCATGGTGGTTGATGGAAATTGGGAATGGAGATAGGTTTAATAATGTGATAATAAAGAAAAGAGTATATTTTTAAATAAGTTTCTGAACAATTTTGTATGGGATTTTTTTGTTTTTAAATTTTTTTTATTAAGTTGAGGTTTTTTAATTTTATAAAAGTAAGATTTATCGGTTTTTGTGTTATAATTTTGAGAATTTATTTATTCAAATAAAAATAAAT
>NC_029791.2:7205974-7228999 GCF_000816755.2 Arachis ipaensis | reverse complement strand
ATATAATGAATATACAGTTAAATGATGGTGTAAAATTTATGGGCATAAAAGAAGCATATCCCTTGAAGTTAAGATAATGTTTTGGTTATTGTTATCAAGGAGAAATACTACCACGTTGGCTCTAGTTATGGGAGCAACCATTTCTAGACATTTGTGTGTAATATTTGCAAATCAAAACCAACAAGATCTGGTTTTAAGGTGAGTTGTCTAATCTTGCATCACGTTATTGGTAAGGATGGGATTTTCTTTTCATTTCTAGAAAATATGATTGATTTTCGTATTTATAGTTAATATTTAATCAATGAAGTGTTAAAATAATAAAAAAAACTAATAACTAAATTGAGTAAAGTATTGTTTTTGTCTTCAACGTTTGGAGTAAGTCTTATAATTATCCCTAATATTTCATTCGTCCTATTTACGTCCCCAATGTTCGAAAACTGATTCAATGTTACTCTCCCGTTAAATTCACTAACGGAACACTAACGGAGTATCCTACGTGGACCAGACACGTTGGTAACCCCACTCGTGTGTATTGACACGAGTTTTCCTTCGCGCGTAATATTTGCTTTAACCATACGAAACGCTTGCAAATAGAGGAGAGCAACAAAAAACGTAACACTTCACATTCCACCCACACTCCGTAAACCCTATCGAGTTTTGATCGCATGTTCTTCGCCCTCGATTACTAAGGAAGAAGACGGATTGAAGCGGCTTGGTGTGGTCTATATTCCCTACAGAGAACAGCATTACCCTGTGTTGGTGGTACCAGGAACTTGGCACAGAGTGAAAAGGTATATTGAATCTATGTTTGATTTTCGTTTGATGGGAATAGTTCATGCAAGTAAAGATGAGTATGCATAGGGTTTCTGTGATTGTTATGTTATTGCTGTTAGGGTTTGGGGTTGTTGATGTAAGAGCAATATTTTGATTTAGACTTTCTGGCCTTCACATTGATCACCGTGGTTTTATGATGTTTGAAACTTGTAATAGGAAACGTAGCGGAAGAGATGAGTGACTTTAGTGTAAAAATTTATCACCAAGGGAGGTTTCGGCTTGAAGGATGTGCTGTTAGGTATTTGGATGGGGAGACATCCATTGTAGACTACTGTAATGACGATGAATGGAGTTTGATTGAGGTGTATGAGATAGTGAGTAGACAGGAATATTTGAAGAAGGATATCGCTGCGATGTGGTATAAAGCTGTGAATGCTGGGTTAGAGGAAGGATTGACCATGCTTAAAAATGATAAAGATGCCATGGATATGGCAAGAATTGGGGTGAAAGATGATATGGTTGAGGTTTATGTTGTTCACAAGACAAGTGAAGTAAGAGAAGATGTGCAACCTGGGCAAATTACTGCTCTTGCTGAAAGAAGTGATGGGGGGCCTGGCCCAATTATTGTGTATGAAGGCCCTAGTGTTGGGCTTGGGTCAAAGGAAGCTACTGATGGGCCTACTGAAGTGGAAGAGGTTAGGTCCATGAGTGAGGAATCATGTGAGGTTGTTAGGAGTTCTGATGATGTTGAAGAAGAGGAGGAGGGGAGTGAGACCTCTGATGATGATGACTATGAACCTAGGGGGAGTGAAAGTTCACGGAGCTCTGAGTCAATTGCTAGGAATGCATCAGATAAAAGTCTTGACTTTGGTGATATTAATGATGATAGGGAGGAAGCTGAAGGATTAGTTGATGTGAACATCACGGAAGACCCTGTGTTGGTGGTACCAGGAACTTGGCACAGAGTGAAAAGGTATGTTGAATCTATGTTTGATTTTCGTTTGATGGGAATAGTTCATGCAAGTAAAGATGAGTATGCATAGGGTTTCTGTGATTGTTATGTTGTTGCTGTTAGGGTTTGGGGTTGTTGATGTAAGTGCAATATTTTGATTTAGACTTTTTGGCCTTCACATTGATCATTGTGGTTTTATGATGTTTGAAACTTGTAATAGGAAACGTAGTGGAAGAGATGAGTGACTTTAGTGTAAAAATTTATCACCAAGGGAGGTTTCGGCTTGAAGGATGTGCTGTTAGGTATTTGGATGGGGAGACATCCATTGTAGACTACTGTAATGACGATGAATGGAGTTTGATTGAGGTGTATGAGATAGTGAGTAGACAGGAATATTTGAAGAAGGATATCGCTGCGATGTGGTATAAAGCTGTGAATGCTGGGTTAGAGGAAGGATTGACCATGCTTAAAAATGATAAAGATGCCATGGATATAGAAAGAATTGGGGTGAAAGATGATATGGTTGAGGTTTATTTTGTTCACAAGACAAGTGAAGTGGGAGAAGATGTGCAACCTGGGCAAATTACTGCTCTTGCTGAAAGAAGTGATGAGGCTGGGCCTGGCCCAATTGTTGTATATGAAGGCCCTGGTGTTGGGCTTGGGTCAATGCCAGCTACTGATGGGCCCACTGAAAAGGATGAGGTTGAGCCCACTGATGCTGTTGAAGAAGAGGATAAGGGGAGTGAGACCTCTGATGATAATGACTATGAACCTAGGGGGAGTGAAAGTTCACGGAGCTCTGAGTCAATTGCTAGGAATGCATCAGATCAAAGTCTTGACTTTGGTGACAGTGATGATGATAGGGAGGGAGCTGAAGGATTAGTTGATGTGAACATCACGGAAGATAGAGGATATTCGGGTTTATATAATGAAACGTTGTGCTGACAATAGGGATAGGATAATGCCTTACAATAGAGATGTGTTACCACGAATTAGAATTAAAGTAGAAAAACATGCAGAACTAAGTGGGAATTAGGTGAGTGTGTATGCTGGACGTGATAGATATGAGGTGGTTAGCATCCAGGGGGGAAGAAAAAATTTGTGGTGGATCTTAGGAATCAAGAGTGCTCGTGTAGGAAGTTCCAACTGTCTGGGATTCCCTGTGCACATGCAATGACTTGTATAAGGAAAATGTGCTTCAACGTTGATACCTATGTATCTGACTACTATAAGAAGGCTGCATACATCTCCTGCTACCAACATGTTGTGCTCCCTGTTAATGGACCAAACCTTTGGGACAGAACTCAATTAGAGGATGTGTTGCCTCCCACTTATAGAAAACCCATTGAGAGGCCAAAGAAGAAGAGGACACGAGCTGCTGATGAGCAATCAAATAGGACTGGCCTGTCTCGTGAAGGACAGCAACAAAAGTGTTCTTATTGTTTATGCTCTGGTCATAACAAAAGGAGTTGTCCAAAGAAGCGCAAAGTCACTCCAAGTCCTGTTGTAAGTATATGTCATTTATTATTTGTTGGTGTGCTTACTGGTGTCTTCATCATTTTGGTAACTCAATTATTTGTTGCTCTGTCTTGTGTATAGGTTGACAATGCTGGTAATTCTGCTTCAAAGGGGAGGTCACAGAGAGGGGTCAGAAAAAGTGTAAGACTCTCTGCCAAGACACCTTCTAGTAAGGTTACTGAAAGTGGAAATAGGAAGCAGAAGGAAAACAATAACAAATCACCCTCACACCCAAAGAGAAAGTCAGGTGTTAGCTCGTAGCAATCACAAGCTGCAGTGAAAAGGGTTAAAGTGGATCATTCACAAACTGCTTCTGCACCAGCTCCAACAACTGCAAGGGTTCTGCCCACTCCAATGAAGAGGGTCAGCCAGTCCAACCTTAGGTTCATGGCCAGGACTCCACCAAGAGCATGGAAGAATGTGGAGTGATTTACTGTCACTTTTGAACTTATATCACTTGTGATACTTTTTGTATTTTGCATTTTGTATTCTGTTAGAAATTATGGTTGTTGGTTTCACTTTTTGTATCTGGAGGTGCTGCTACTTCAAAAACAATGTTTATCATCTAGGTTGACTTATATTTCCAATTTTTGGATATCTACATGACATCTATGTTGGTTAACTTCTGAACTATCGCCTATATAGGCCTAATGTTGAGGTTAATCCTTTATGTTATTCCTGTGTCACTGATTCATTTAATCAAGGTTGCAAATAGTTACTTCAATGATGTTCCATGACAATGTAAACTGAACAGATAAAATTGGGTAACAATGAAGTTTCATTCAAAATCATTCAATCAACATCTTACATTTGATCCAAGCCAATCCCTACACCCACACTCCAAAATACAGACAACATATTGCCAACAAGTCTACACTAGCACCTATGTTCTGCAACCTTAATGCAGAAAGAACCTCCCATTTCGTGTCAGTGACAATTTTTCACACAATAAAATCATAGTACATGTCCATCCAACCAGAGCTACTGCTACTGCCATTGTCAACATCCTCTCAAGTGTTGTCACTTTACTCTTCAAGCCTGTGATTTTCCTTTTCAATCGAGCAACTTCTTGCTCTTTTTCTGACTCTGCCCATACAAAGTACCCACACTCTTCTCCAATCTAGGCCAAAACCAAAATAAAATTCAAATCAGATAACCAACTAATAGCTAAACCTAACAATTATATTTTCTACTTACCCCATAGTTAACACAGCCCCAAAACCTCCTTCTGAGATTCTCTGCCGTTGATGAAGTCACAAGCACTTGCCTCTCCCCACAGTAACAAGTTGTTCTCCGTCGCCTCCCTTGGCTGCTATTTCGATACGAAGCACTGCAACTACGCGCCGCCTGGGAGGCCTGTGAAGCTATGGACTCACCCACGACTGCAACAGAGACGGCGATGGTGAGAAGAAGAAGGGACAAGAGGTGCATTCTCAAATTAGGGTTCACCCATTTAAATTAATATTTCTTTTTTTTTTTGTTTCTCAGTAACGGTCACTAGGAAAAATATTTGCCACAGTGGACAAAGTTAGCCACGTAGGATACTCCGTTAGTGTTCTGTCAGTGGATTTAACGGGAGGGTAACACTGAATCAGTTTTCGAACGTTGGAGATATAAATAGGACGAATGAAACGTTAGGGACAATTATAGGACTTACCCCAAACGTTAAGGACAAAAACAATACTTTACTCTAACTAAATTTTATAAATAGCACCAATTGTGACATATAAAAATCTTCCATCTTTAAATTAAATTTTGTTCTCAATTTTGTTTCATTAGTTCATAATCCTAAAGTAAGATGAATAATTAAATATGGATATATTATTTTATTAAAATTAATAAGTCTTTTTATTTTGTTATTTTTTTACTGACTTATCACCTATTTACTTGGAGAAAATCTTTACGAACATACCAAAAAAAAAAAAATCATCTGATACACTTCTTCCTATCTCTTTCTTCTCCTTGTTACTTTGTTACTTTCTCCTTTTTCTTTTTCTTGTTTAATTATTTTTCTTGATTGCTTGTGTCTGTAGTATAATAGTGTACAAATTAATTTTATTATGGAGGCAACGTTAGTGTAGGACGCAGATATGGAGAGGAGGAGAGCTTTACCAGGCTGTGGTGTCAGGGACACAGTAATCGGACCCTGCGAGTTGTTGATGGGAACTCGGACCCTTCGATTTCTTGTAAATTAAAAAAAAATTCTCATAAGCACAAATCGGATCCAGGGACTAGTATAATCAAATAAAAAAAAAAACAACAACAAAGAAATCGGACCATCCATTTTGGTGAGGACATATCGCATGGTCCGATTTGCTTACAAAATTTTCAAAACAAAGAATTCGGAGGATCCGATTTCTTCATACCAAAGCTGAGCTAAAAGCTGTCCCACATTTCGGTGTAGCACTCCCTCATTTCATTACCCGGCACAACACCTGTCCCTCCTCGATAACCAAAAAAATTAGCCTATAATAGTGTTTGTAGGCACATTTTTTTTACAGGAATATTCGAATGATATCCTTTATTGACTTCATTTTTGTTAAAATTCTCATCCGCAGCTCAAAGCACTTGTGAATTGCTCCTTTGTGTTTAACATTCTATATTGTGATTATGCTTAGCTTACTGCCAAATTCGTATTACACTAATCATTATTATGAATGATTTTACATCACAGTCTAATTATTACTGATCTTACCATTGCTACCACTTAGACATCTATCACTCAAAACAAGATAGAGAAGAAATGACAAGGAATAGGGTATTAGGGTTAGGATAGATGACAAGTAAGATATTAGAATTAGGGTAGGTGAAATACTTTCTAAGGAGTATGGTGCCTTATCTAGACACGGTGTATTATATTGGATATGGAAGGATTTGTACTAGATTTTTTTTTTTTTTTCAAATATGATGGGATATGACCTTAGATGAATTTCTCATGGCTCAATTATTTTGGGTCGAACGAAGCCTTTTAACTTTAATTTAGAGTGTTGAGGTCATAATAGATTTGATTCTTTAATTTTAAAATATATAATTACTTGTTAATAAAATAAGAAACCAATTACAAAGGCTGTGTTTGGTAACCACGTTTGAAGGAAAAAAACACGTTAGAGCTTCTTGAAAGCTTTACTTTTTTGTTTGGCTAAATTTCTTCTTTACAAACGCAGAAGTGATTTTGTTCATAAAATCACGTTTACAAGAAGCAATAATTTCTAGCTTCTCCGTTGCACTAACGGGCTTTTAGCCAATACCTTCAATATTTATTTTTCTTTTACCAACTTTATCCTTTATACATATTATTGCATTATTTATAGAATTCTTAGACACAAACTTACTTCTATCCAAAATCAATTCTATAAAATCACTTTTATTCAAACTCCAGTTTCACCGACCACAATCCAAACACACACAAAATCAATTATCTTTAAACTATTTTTTAGGTCTCTCTAATAAATAAAAATTATTAATTCAGAGCTTAATCTATATTTTATTTTTGGGTAAAGTATTAAATTAGTGGGCGTAATCCTGTTTTGGTCCTTAAGGTTTAGAGTGTCTTATTTGAATTTAAAAAAGTTTTATTTAGTTTCAATATAGTCCCACCGTGAGGTTAAAGTTAAATAATTAATGGAATGTCCTACATGACAGCAGTTTAAGAACAAGGTCGATAATCTAGAGAACAAGTACAAGCTCCTCCAGAGATACAAAATCAACCGTAGATGTATCAATATATTTATTTAACATTTTTCTTATAATTTAAATGAAATATTTTCTATAGAACTAAGGAAAATGATAAATAAATGTATTGATGCATCAACGGTTGATTTTGTGCCTGGAGCTTGTATTTGTTCTCCGGATTATCGACTTTGTTCTTGTATGGCTGTCATGTACGACATTCGGTTAATTATTTAACTTTGACCTCACGGTGGAACTATATTAAAACTAAATGAAATTTTTTTAGATTCAAATATGACGTTTTAAACCTTAAGGACTAAAACAGAATTATATCCAAACGTAAGGAACCAATTTAATACTTTATCCTTTATTTTTTAAAGATATTAACGGTTGGATTTTTATCACTAATTAAATAATTCCTGATAAATGCACTCTGAATATCACTTATAGCTATGTTCATTACCTCTTGTAGTATGTACACTAGGATTTTAGAAATAATTTTGTATATCATACTGCTCATTAATCGGCCTTATGTGTTTCATAATAATAGCATGCTGAATTTTTGGAATAAAACATATATTAGTGTGATTAAAAGTTTAGTATTTTACCTCCACCAAACAAATTTTTGACCACCCTAAAAAAATTGAAAAGACTTTATTGTAAAATCGTCATCACTTGAGACAGAGAAGAGATTTATTGAAAAAATTGTAGTCTTTATCTCCCTGACATTCACTTTATTTGTTGCTTCATTCACTTTTCTGGGTATGCCTTTAAATTCTTCCAAGGGATCTCTAAGATTGCTTGATGTGAATAAAATATCAACCAGTTTGTAGTCGAATCGTCGCTGTCATCCTCTACAATAACAATAAAGTCTTATCTCATTAGGTGAGGTTGGCTGCATGAATTAAGCAACGTCATTAAATTTTATCATGTATTATGTCTATTGAAAGACCGTTTACACGTAGATCTCATTTGATCACCTCATAAATAATTTTCTTAGATCTTCCTCTACCTTTTATCTCTTGTCGCTTTTATCTTCTAAAAACTAAATTTTATTCCATTTCTAACTTAAAATTTAGAATGAAAGAACTTTATAATCCTATTTCCTCAGTTTAGCTACTGAATTCTAGATTTTTCTTTCCAAAATCATTCCTCTTGCTCAAGTGCTTCTTCGATTTCAATCTCTAAGATCCATAGTCCAACACTATTAGCTTGAGCACCTTTTTCTTTTTCTGCTTCAATTCTTTACATTTGGATTTTAATTTTTGAGTTTGAGCATGAGTTTTTTTTGCTATTCAACAATATTATGCCTACAAGTCTTCAACTTGCTTGCCAATTTAAACATTGGAGAGACCTTAACCGTACAGTTCTAAGATTGCTTCACTATTTGCACCACCTTGTTATTTCATACCATCTTTCTTGGAATCAAAAACTCCTTTCAGGCTTCCTAACCTCTTTGACTAAATTATTTAGCAGCAAAGGGCGATGATTGATTTAACGTAAAGACAAATTGCCAATAATCCGTTGATAAGATATTAGATTTAGCCAAACACACTCTTGTAGTTAGGAGCTTAATCTACCATTCTCTTAATTACTTTACTAATTAACTTGTACCCTAATCAGAAGTATATTAATTAATGTAGATTATATTGTATGAAATCAGTGACTAAAGAGAATATTAATATATAAAAAACTTGTTATATATATGGTTAACATCATCTTAATTCTATCTTAGATTTTGGGTTATAGTAATGTCATGGGCGTAACCTTTTTTAAAAAATAATAAAAAAGGGTTGGATTATTTCATCCTTATTGAGTGTTTTATTTCTTTTGTCATTGGATAATAATCAATTTACCTAAAAAAAAAAAGGGACAATAATGAAAAGATTGTACATATAGCCCCAAAATAAGGAGAAAAAGAAACATGCATAGGTTAAGTAGTTGAGAACACATTATTGTTTCTTCATTTTTGAATTGTAGTAGTAATTAATAATTATTGTATGTGGTGGTGCAGCATGCATCATCTTGGAAGGAATCAATCAGATAAACGTCTTTTCGGTTAGTCCAAGAGACGCGGCTATCTGGACAGTTCAGTTATATGGGAGCATAATTATTGCCACCAATTCCAAAATTACTCTCTTGCTTTCCAGTGCTATTAAATTTTACATCAAATGGTATTACATGTTATCAAATTTTCGGCATTTTTACTTAAATAAATTGTTAAAAATTTTAAAATTATTAGTTTCTCACAAAAGAAATTAAATACACTACGTGTCTTTTTTATTTATAAATCGCGACAAGGTCATAGAGTAACATTAATATGTAAAATCGTGGTATTTATTATGATTTATGTTGCAAATTTTCAAACTCGTATGTAGATAAATCGTGCTAGGGTGTATAGTCTAAAAAAAACACATAAATGGAAATAGGATATAGCAATTTATATGTGAAAAAAAAAATATCCCATTCTGCACACGATTTATGTGCTTTTTTGGACGCATAACACCATAATACGATTTATGTATATTTGAGACACCCATAACCTTGGAATCATTTATATAGAAACAACAAATGATTGAGAAGTTTAGGGAAGTTTTATTGTCATTCCCATACAAAAGAAAGGCTAAGGGTAAATTTAGAGAGTAAAATAAGGTTTGTAAGGAGTTTTAATAGAAAAGAATTTGTAGGAAGTTTTTATAGGAAGATTTTATTCTCATTCATTAAAATTATAACATAGATGATACTATATATATTTCTATAATAATGTAGTTGAAATATCATCAAAAATAAGAAAGAAAATTAATTCACATCCTATTTTTTTGTATTGGCTTTGTTATAGTTAGTGCATTATTGTGGGTAGTGTTTAATTTTATATTACTTTGTATCTATTAGAAGTCCAAATTCCGCTGTAGACTCAACAATTGGTATCAAGAGCCAACGTTATATTATTTATTATTTGAGTGGTAAAATTCAATTTTGAATATAATGACTTCTACTAGTAGTAATGTCAAAGTAGGCAAATATGAAATCGAGAAGTTCAATGAAAAAAATGTTTTTTCCTATTGGAGGATGCAGATGAAAAATCTGCTTATATCACAAAAATTACACAAGGTACTAGCGGGAAAAGAGAAAAAGCCGGAAGGAATGAAAGATGAGGATTGGGAAGAATTAGATCTTGAGGCACGGGTTGCAATAATCTTATGCCTTGAGAGGGATGTTACTTTCTTGGTGAACGAAGAAGCAACTGCAGCAGGCGTTTGGTTAAAGTTAGAGAGTAACTTCATGACAAAGACTCTAACTAACAGGATCTACTTAAAATCTAAATTGTATACATGCAAGATGGAGGAAGGCACCTCAATCCGAGAATATATCAATAAGTTTGATAGGATCATATCAAACTTAAAGGATATAGATGTGAAGGTTGATGATGAAGACCAGGCACTCATATTGTTACTTTCATTACCGAAGTCCTATGAAAATCTGGTGCAGACATTGATGCTGGTGGGTGACACTCTGACCATGGATGAGATGAGGACATCACTTTTAGCGGATGATCTACGTAAGGTTACTACAAGTGTAATGTCATCTTCAAATGGAAGAGAGTATAATGATAAAGTACAATGATTGTTTGCGGCTAAAGGAAGGACTAATGAAAGAGGATAACAAACCACACCACAAAGCCAGTACAAGACAAAAAGAAAGAATCACCCAAAACCAACCTACAACTCAGCAGCACAATTCCAACCTTATCAGAAACTGTACCACCATAATTCTAGAAACATCTTTTTTGCCTTGCTGTAAAAGATGTTGCCAATCATAGAATTATCCAAGTTTCACCACTCAATAATGAGCTGTAGTTTCAGCCCTATTGTATATATATAGCTACCATTTTCATTTGTAATGCAAAAAGAATATAACATTCTTTTCACTCATTGGTCATTGTCTTTTGCTCTCTCTATTTTTCTGCACTTTTAGTGTTCTGTCTTTGATGGTATCAAAGCTCCAATAGGGGCCTGCTGCACATCCACACCATGTCTCAGAACAACCAAGAAAAAATTAATGTTACCCAATCATCATCCAGTCCATACTATATTCACCCAAGTGAAACACCCTCTACTGTCCTCGTCTCTCTGCCACTCACCAGCGACAACTACCATCATTGGTCTCGTGCTTTCTCCATTGCACTTATCTCAAAGAACAAGATAGGTTTCCTGGATGGAACCATCCCAACTCCAGCCACCGATGACCCACTCTTCCCTTCCTGGCGTAGATGCAACACATTGGTCTCCTCTTGGATTTTCAATTCCCTCTCAGCGCCCATTGCTCAAAGCGTCATTTATTTCGACTATGCAGAAGCAATTTGGGAAGATCTTCGCAACAGATTCTCACAAGGAGACTTGCTCCGTGTTGCTGAGCTACAAGAACAGATTTATGGCCTCAAGCAAGGATCTCTCTCCGTCACTCAATACCACACCGCCCTCCGAGCACTATGGGAAAAGCACGACACGTACCGCCCCGTCAAACCCTGCATATGCCCGGCACGGTCTTACCACGACCAAAACTTCATCATTCGGTTCCTCAAAGGCCTAGACAACCGCTTCACTGTCGTCCGATCCCAAATCTTGCTCATTGATCCCCTTCCACCGGAAAGCAAAGTCTTCAACATGGTGATTCAACACGAGCGCCAACTCCAAGGAGGCAGTAGTGTTCTCGACGAGCCCATCTCCCTCACCAATGCCGTCATCACGCCACAACGGCGCCTAAATCCCGGGCGTGGCCGCGGACGCATCACCAATGGTGGACGCAGTGGAGCCGAAAAAGTATGCGTCTACTGTGGGCGAACCGGCCACACCGTCGACGAGTGCTACGGCAAGCACGGCTATCCACCTGGCCACCTACGCTACCCCGGTCGTCCTCGGTTCAATGATCGCAGCAACTCCACCGCCTCCTACACCAATGCCGCTGCCGCCAACCCTAATTCCTCATATCAACAACAACTCAGCAGAACCGGATCAAGCAAAGAAGAGACCTACCCAACTTCTGGGCCTAGTTTGTCACAAGCCCAATATCAATCTCTCGTAGCTCTTCTGCACAATGTTCATGGGCAGCAGTTTGCAGACAAACCCACACCACAAAGTCAACATGGGCCATCTGAGGCAAAGTCTGGTATCACTGTTACACATACAAACACTGCATATTGTTCTTTTCATTTCTCATCCCATTTATCACCTAACACACCTTCTATAAGCTCACACAACAGTGGCAAATGGATACTAGATTCAGAAGCCACTGACCACATCTGTTCTTCATTATCATATTTTCAAATGCACCACAAGATCAAACCGATACATGTTTACCTTCCAAATAATTCCATTATTACTGCACACCATTGTGGGTCAATAAATTTCTCACCACGCCTAACTTTGCACAACGTTTTATATATTCCTGGTTTCACCTTCAATATTTTATCTATCTCTAAACTAATCACAACTCTCTCATGTCAATTGCTCTTTTCTGAATTTTTCTGCCAAATACAGGATGCAAAATCCTTGAAGATGATTGGTTCGGCTGAATTGAGAGATGGATTGTACTACCTACCCGACAAGTTGCAACCACAAAAACCCATTAGGACCAACAGTTCCACCAACTTAGCCAATGTTAACAACTTCATCACAACCCCAATCACAGATAGCAATGTATGGCATTGTAGGCTAGGCCACCTCTCGGATCAAAGATTAAGAGAACTCCACCATCAATTTTCTTTTATTAATCCACATGTCAATGAATCTTGTGATGTCTGTCATATGGCAAAACAAAAGCGATTGTCTTTTCCTTTGAGTACAAATAATGCATCCAAACCTTTTGAATTAATACATTTAGACATTTGGGGGCCTTTTTCCAAAATATCAATACATGGGCACAAATATTTTTTAAATATTATTGATGATTTTAGTAGATTTACTTGGACAATCTTACTAAAATCAAAAGGAGAAGTTGGCACAAAAATTCAGAACTTCATCGCCTTAGTCAAAAATCAATTTGACACCAATGTCAAAACCATTAGATCCGACAATGGCCCTGAATTACTTAATGATTTTTATGCCAAAAAAGGCATTCACCACCAAAAGTCTTGTGTCGAAACACCACAACAAAATAGAAGGGTAGAACGCAAACACCAACACATACTCAATGTCGCTAGAGCTTTAATATTCCAATCAAACCTCCCCCCATCCTTTTGGTCTTATGCTGTAAATCATGCTGTCTTCTTAATAAATAGAGTTCCCTCACCAATCATTCAAAACAAAACTCCATTTCAACTTCTCTTCCACAAACCACCTGATTTTCACTCACTCAAAGTTTTTGGATGCTTATGCTATGCCTCCACCCTCACCAACCACCGTTCAAAGTTTGATCCCCGTGCTAGAAGAGGTGTTTTCATAGGTTTCAAAACCGGCACAAAAGGCTTCATCATACTAGACTTAGACACCCGTGAGATTTTCATCTCTAGAAATGTCCAATTCATTGAGTCATGCCTCCCTTTTCACAAACAAACTCAACCTGACCAAAACCCCTCCAACCCTTCCAACATCATTCCCCAATCACCCACCATCTTTGAAGAACCCAATCCACAACCACCACACTTAGCAACATCCCAACCTTCATCAAGCACAATTCAAACACCCACAACGGCTCAAACCAACAACGATGGAACTCCCCTCCCCCACACAAACACAAGTCCAGTTCCTTCTTCAATCACTTCCCCAGCCCAAACCACCTCGTCCACACTACCCATTCCCGCTGCACCCCGCCGCTCCAACAGAACCCATGCCCCACTGCGCAACTTGGCAGACTACTATTGCAATCTCTCTTTCACAACGCCGCACCAACCATCTTCAAGATGCCAGCATCCAATCTCACACTCACTCTCGTATACACGAGTCTCACCCCATCATCGACGCTCCCTCTTCTCCGTCTCCACAGAAGCCGAGCCACGAACATTTGCAGATGCCAAAACTCAGCCATGTTGGCGTGACGCCATGCGAGCTGAAATTTTGGCCCTAGAACAAAATCAGACTTGGGACATTGTCGACACTCCCGCTGATGTGAAGCATATAGGTTGTCGCTGGGTCTATCGCATCAAATGCCAGCCCGACGGCAACATTGAACGCCACAAAGCGCGACTGGTGGCAAAAGGATATGCACAAATTGAAGGGGTGGATTACCTCGAAACCTTTTCTCCGGTGGTAAAGATCACCACCATTCGAGTCCTCCTTGCTCTCGCCTCTATCAATAATTGGACACTGCACCAGTTAGACGTCCACAACGCCTACCTCCATGGTGACCTCCTTGAAACTGTGTACATGAGCTTGCCACCTGGTTTAACACCTTCCAAGCCTGGTCAGTGTTGTCGTTTAAGGAAGTCTTTGTATGGCCTTAAACAATCAGGAAGACAATGGTATGAGAAGCTCAGCTCCTTTTTACTCTCGTGTGGATACCAGCAGACCCTGACGGATTATAGCCTGTTCTTCAAAGAATCTGGTAAAGCATTTACTGCCCTCCTTGTCTATGTCGATGATATAGTTGTCACTGGTAACTCTGTTTCTGAGATTGAATCCATTAAGGCTGCCTTAGATTCTAAGTTCAAAATTAAGGATCTTGGCACACTTAAATATTTTCTTGGCATTGAGGTAGCGCATTCAGCTGCTGGCCTCTACCTTTGCCAACGAAAATACTGTTTGGACATTATCATTGCTGTTGGCCTTACCGCTGCCAAACCCTTGTCTACCCCAATGGATGACTCCATTCGCCTCAGCCAAAACACCGGAGAACCCCTTGATGATATCACTGCCTACCGACGGCTCATTGGCCGCCTCATTTACCTCACCACAACCAGGCCTGACATTACTTTTGCTACTCAACGATTGAGCCAATTTGTCCATAACCCAAGCAAAATTTACTTTAATGCAGCCGTCCGCATTCTCAAATACTTAAAAGGATCGCCAGGCAAAGGCATCTTTTTTCCAAGGGACTCCCCCTCCAAATCTCTGGTTTTAGTGATGCCGATTGGGGACGCTGCCTTGACACTCGCCAATCTACCACTGGATATTGTTTCTTCCTTGGAAAATCTCTCATATCCTGGAAAACCAAGAAACAAGACACAGTATCTTGTTCCTCAGTCGAAGCGGAGTATCGAGCTCTCTCTACAACTACCAAGGAATTACTATGGCTACTCAACTTGTTTCAGGCTCTCAACATCAACTGCATCCGCCCACCCGCGCTATACTGTGATAATCAAAGCGCCCTCCACATCGCTGCCAATCCTGTCTTCCATGAGAGAACTAAACATCTCGAAGTGGATTGCCACTTAGTTCGCGAAAAAGTTCAAGCTGGACTTTTGCACCTCCTTCCCGTTTCCTCCTCCAACCAACTTGCGGATGTCTTCACCAAAGCACTGCCACCCCGCCTTTTCATTGTCAACATATCCAAGCTGGGATTGAAAGACATCTTTCAATCTCCAGCTTGCGGGGGGCTAACAAACCACACCATAAAGCCAGTACAAGACAAAAAGAAAGAATCACCCAAAACCAACCTACAACTCAGCAGCACAATTCCAACCTTATCAAAAATTGTACCACCATAATTCTAGAAACATCTTTTTTGCCTTACTATAAAAGATGTTGCCAATCATAGAATTATCCAAGTTTCACCACTCAATAATGAGCTGTAGTTTCAGCCCTATTGTATATATATAGCTACCATTTTCATTTGTAATGCAAGAAGAATATAACATTCTTTTCACTCATTGGTCATTGTCTTTTGCTCTCTCTATTTTTCTGCACTTTTAGTGTTCTGTCTTTGAGAGGAAAAGGTAATAAGCGTGGAAAGTCTAGACCAAAATCTAGACTTCACGCGGAGAAAACATGCTTTAAATGTGGTGAGGTTGGACATTTCAAAGCAAATTGTCTAAATAAAAGATAAATTTTAAGAAACAGAACAACGACAACCCAAAAGAAAAGCAAGAAGCAAGCTACGTCTCAAATGATGAGAAGGATTGTTACTCTGTAACAGAACAATCTTATGAAATCTCCGGTAAGTGGATTCTTGATTCAGGAGCCTCTCACCATATGTGTCCAAATAGAAAGTGGTTTACTACTTATGAAAGCATAAATAGTGGTACAGTTTTAATGGGTAATGATCATGCTTGTAAAACTGTGGGGTTGGGTACTATAAAAATCAAGATGCATGATGGAGGAGTAAGAACCTTAAAGGATGTGAGGCATATTCCAGACTTGCGAAAAAATCTTATCTCCATAGGTTTGTTGGAGAAAAATGGCTGCAAAATAGTTGCGAAAAATGGGGTACTAAAAGTTGTTCGTGGTTCTTTGGTAGTGATGAAGGGAGTTCGTCACGGTAATCTTTATTCTCTTTTGGGGACAACAGTCACAGGTGAGTTAGTAGTTGGAATCGGTGGAAGTAGAGATCAAACAAATTGCACAAGAATATGGCACATGCGGCTTGGACATATGCCAGAAAAAGGTCTATCATTACTTTGTGGACAAGGTTTGCTGAAGAATATGAAGAAACCACAAATGGAATTTTGTGAGCATTGTGTGTATGGAAAGGCACATAGGGTGAAGTTTTCTACAAGCAAGCATAAAAACAGAGGGTTGTTAGATTACATGCATACTAATGTTTGGGGCCCGACTAAAGTTACTTTCAAGGGTGGTTCCAGGTATTTTGTTACTTTTGTTAATGATTATTACAGGTATGTTTGGATTTACTTCCTCAAACATAAGAATGAGGTATTCGATACTTTTAAGCGGTGGAGAGCAATGGTTGAAAACCAAACAGGTAGGAATCTGAAAACTCTACAATATGATAATGGCACAGAGTACACGGATGGGGTTTTCAAGGAGTTTTGTGACCGAGAAGGCATTACAAGACACTGGACAATTAGAGAAACACCACAACAGAATGGAGTCGCCGAACGACTGAATCGTACACTACTTGAGAAGGCAAGGTGTATGCGCTCTAATTCCGAGTTAGGCAGAGAATGGTGGGCAGAATCGGTTGCTACAACTTGCTACATAGTGAATCGATCTCCACATTCTTCTCTAGATGGAGACACACCTTATAAGGTGTGGTCAGGGGAACATGCAGATTACGAGAAACTCAGAGTCTTTGGATGCACAACCTATTATCATGTCAAAGATAATAAGCTTGATGATAGAGTTAAGAAGGCAATTTTTTGGGGTATCTAAGAGGGGTTCAAGGCTATCGCATTTGGAGTGTAAATGATTCTAAATTTGTAATTAGCAGAGATGTTATCTTTGATGAACAATCTATGGTAGCTTTGTCTAAAGATATGGTGCCAGATGATGGTGATGTTGGAAAAACTTTAAATACTCAAGTGGTGGAGATAGAGTCTAAATACCAATAAATAGACTCTAGTAATATTCAGGTGGAGCATCCTAATACTACTCGAGATGACGCAGAGGATGAACTTGATCATGAGAAAATTCAGCGAGAAAATGCACATGCATTACAACAGTAGCAGCAGGATTCTTTGGCATCTACTAGGCTAAAGAGGAATTATAAATTTGTTCAGAAGTTTGGGTCAGACAAGCCTTTGAGACATTATGGGCAGGTAAACTTGGTAGATTATGCACTCTCAGTGGAGGATGATGAGCCGGTCACTTTCAAACATGCTATCAAAGACAAAGATAGAGAGAGTTGGTTTGTCGCTATGGAGGAAGAGATGCAATCTCTTCATAAGAACAAGACATGGGATGTGGTCCCATTGCCCGTGTGAATGACTGCAATTGGTTGTAAGTGGGTGTATAAAAGAAAAAAAGATCCTACTAAGGCAGATGGTACAAGATTCAAAGCTAGGTTAGTAGCAAAGGGATTTGCACAGAAAGAAGGTGTTGATTATAATGAGATATTTTCTTCTGTGGTGAAACACACTTCCATACGGGTGCTTTTAAGTCTTGTCGCTCATGGTGATCTTGAGTTGGAATAACTAGACGTGAAGACTGCATTCTTGCACGGTGACTTAGAGGAAGAAATCTACATGTATCAACCTGAGGGTTTTAAGGTTGAGGGTAAAGAAAGTTAGGTATGTCGCTTGAGGAAATCGCTATATGGATTGAAACAATCTCCTCGGCAATGGTATAAGCGATTTGACTCCTTTATGTTAAAACAAGGTTTTTCCAGAAGTAATTATGATTGTTGTGTATACATTCGTAAGCTTCCTAGAGGTGATTATATCTATCTTCTATTGTATGTGGATGACATGCTTATTGCCTCTAAGAGCAAGGTAGAGATAGATATGTTAAAGGTTCAACTTGGTAAAGAATTTGAAACAAAAGACTTGGGTGCTGCACGAAGAATATTAGGCATGGAAATTAAAAGAGAGAGATCAAGCCAAAAATTGTTCTTGAGCCAATGAGGATACATTGAGCGCGTCATTGAAAGGTTTAAAATGAAAAATGCTAAATCGGTGGTAACGCCGTTGGCTCCATATTTTAGGCTCTCTGGTAAACAATCTCCCACAACAGCAGAGGATAAGGCTTACATAGAAAATGTACCTTATGCTAGTACAATCGGTAGCCTAATGTATGTTATGGTGTGTACACGCCCAGATATTTCACAGGCAGTCAGTGTTGTTAGCAGGTTCATGGCAAACCCGGGTAAGACACACTGGAATGCAGTCAAGTGGATATTAAGATACTTGAAGGGTACCATTGACACAGGTTTATGCTTTAGTGGAAAATCATGTCAAATCAGTGGCTTTATTGATTCTGATTATGCTGGTGATCTAGATAGAAGACGTTCTACGACTGGTTATGTATATAAAATACAAGGTGCTCCAGTTAGTTGGTGATCGATGTTACAAGCTACAGTGGCACTATCTACTACAGAAGCTGAGTACATGGCAGTAGCGGAAGGGGTGAAAGAAGCATTGTGGCTAAGGGGTCTTCTAGATGATTTGGGGTTGAAGCAAGATTACGTGAATCTGAGTTGTGATAGTCAAATTGCAATTCATTTGGCTAAAAATCAGGTTCATCATGCTCGTACCAAGTATATTGATGTAAGATATCACTTCGTGCGCAATGTTATAGAGAAAGGTAACATTTCTCTTATAAAAGTACACACAGATGAAAACCCTACTGATATGTTGACTAAAGTAGTGTCAGGAAACAAATTTCAACACTGTTTGAAATTGCTCAATATTGCTTCATGTTAGGCATTACATGGAGAAACAGAGGAACTATGATTGGTTTGATCCTGAACAAGGGTACGTAGGCAGTCATTGTAAAAATGATGTAACCAGATATGAATACCACACTTTGATCGTCCAAAATTTGAGTAGATTTCAAATTGTGAATGAGGTGGAGAATTATGAGAATAAAAGAAAGGCTAAGAGTAAACTTAGAGAGTAAAATAAGGTTTGCAAGGAGTTTTAATGGAAAAAAAACTTGTAGAGAGTTTTCATAGGAGGATTTTATTCTCATTCATTAGACTAAATCCCATAGTGGTCCCCCAGATTCAGCCCGTGCACCAATTTAGCCCATGAGATTCCAATTGCATTGTTTATGTCCCTCAGATTGCGATTCGGGCACCATAATGATCCTTCGGAGAATTTCCGGCATGACTCAGCGACGGCGTTGCTTATGTGGCACAGCCACTGCCACGTTGGACATTCGGAACGACGTCGTTTCATGAGGCAAAATGATTGAAAGCCCACACGTCGCCGTTTTGATCACAGTGAGTGTAGTAGTAACTTGGGTAAAGGGTTTGGCATTCGTTACGTCTTCTCCTCCATATTTTCTCACCTCTCTCAACGCTTGGTCTCCTCCTCCATAATCAGTAGCGACAGGCAAGGGCACTGCTGCCTGGTTTCTTAACATTGTTGTACTGAACTTGGGAGAAGGTTCGTGGTTCACCATTGAAGCAACGACTGAAGAACCGTTTAAACTAGCTTCAAGGTACAAATTTTATTTTATTTTTTTTAATTTTTGGATCATGTTTCATTCCTGATATGGCTGATTATTAAAGTTACTTGAACATGATGCATGTAGTTTGTGTTAGAATCCACTGCTTGTTAGAGTTTTAGTGTTTTCCTTCTTCAAACCAGTAATGCATGCTCTGTTTCACCTGCAAGTACTGCTTGCAAAAAGGTCACACCAAGAGAGGATGTGAAAAGAAAAGAGCAGCTGATGCTGCGGCTGCTGCAAAGGCAGCAAAGGCTGCTAAAGACCCTAAAAATACTAGTGCACAAGCAACTGCAACTGCCCAGGCCACCACAACTGACACTGCAACTGCCACTGCATCTGCCAGTGCCACTGCAACTGCAACTACTACTAGTACAGCTACGGCTACTGCTAATATTACAATCAATTCTGCTCCTATTGGTCAAGCTTCAAAAATTGATCTGTCACAGCCAATTTGTTCTGAACTAGAAGACTCTCAAAAGGTACAATATTAATTCTATAATAAGCCTTTGTAATTCATGGAGTAATAACTCTGAAAAAGGTTTAGTGGGTGACAAAGTTTGGTATTTATTTCTGGTTTGAAATTTGTATAGTTCACTGAAGTAACCGGGGAACCAGCCACAAGACCTGCCAAACTGCCTGCTAGAAGAAGGTCACCACCAACAACCCCTTCTACAGCACTGGACCCAATGAAGGGTGCGAGTTCTGCCACTGCTTCACGATTCACAAATTTTCTGAAGTTTGTGCCGACTCCTGGATTTAAGCACCCCCGGAAGAAGTGAACTTTAATATTAGGACATTAGGACATTTTGCTTGTCAAGTGTTTGTTTTTTGTTAAAAGATACAGTGACTGTACTCACTCTAAACAATGGTTCATTTTGTTGATTACTAATCAAGTATGTCATGCTACTTGTTCAATTACTTATGGTTGTAATGTGTTAAAACTATGAATGGTTTGCCATATTTTGGTATCGATCAATTAATATTGTCCATGGTTTGGATCAATCTTTCTGTTACTTATTTACAAGTACTTTTACTTCATCCAACAGGATATTATATTATATCAAACTAAGATCATTTACACAAACCTTGTTATGTTACCACATAACACTTTCATTCATTAATAGCACCAATCCTGCAAAAACAACAACTACTAAGAACCCAAATCCAAGAACATGAGTTATGAATTTCAGATTCTTAATGTCTGCCTCCATCTTGCCCATCCGCCATGCAAAGTTCATCTTCCTGTCACCATCATCATCTCCTGCAACAGCTCTTTCAGACAACTCCTCTTGCACAGAATCAGCCCAGACGAATAACCCACACCATGTTTTCTCACTTGTTTGCAACCAACCAAAATAATCAACCAAAAAAAAAAATTTCAATCAGCTACAAATTATTTACCTTTACTCACATTATAGTTGGGGCAACCAAAGAAGGGCTTGTTAGGATGTGACTCCGTCCCAAACCACCTTAGCACCGGGCGACAACCACAGCCGCACCAGTCCAAAACCCGTCCCTGCCTGCTTCGCGTCGTGCTTCTTCTCTAGTTCTCCGTCGACGATGACCGGTTGGAACTTCCTGCAACATGGCTCCCACTTCCTCTCATGGGGACAGCTATTGGTGTACACAAGAGATGCAGAAGAAGACGTTGATGGAGAGAACCATATTGAGGGGAGGCCAACGAAATTTTAGGGTTTAAACATGAAGACAGTGACTACATTGGGGAATTTTACCACACAATTCACGTCATCTGTACACTATGGCGTCCAACGTGGCAGTGGCTGTGCCACATAAGCAACGCCGTCGCTGAGTCACGCCGGAAGTTCACCGAAGGACAATTATGTTGCTCGGATTACAATCTAGGGGACATAAACAGTGCAATTGAAATCTCAGGGACTAAATTGGTGCATGGGCTGAATCTGGGGGACCACTATGGGAATTTAGTCTCATTCATTAAAATAAGAAGATTTTATTCTTATTCATTAAAATTATAGCATAGATGATACTATATATATTTCTGTAATAATGTAGTTGAAATATCATCAAAAATAAGAAAGAAAATTAATTCACATCCTATTTTTTCGTATTAGCTTTGCTATAATTAGTGCATTATTGTGGATAGTATTTAATTTTATATTACTTTGTATCTATTAGAAACCCAAATTCCGCGGTAGACTCAACACCATGAGTGAACTGTGAACCCTTAGCTATATGGTTATGAAATTCGATCTGGCAATTGATATGGTAAAGGCATTGTGTTAATTGAATTAGTGGATTATTGGTCAAACCATTCAAATAAAATTAGTAGAATTTACTTATTCTTATGTAATATATTTAATAAAAGAAACAATAGCAAAGAGCAAATTAGTTTAGTGGTAGTTATTTACTCAACTAATCTCAAAGACTTCCTTTTAACCCCAAGTGAACCATTTTTACAATAAAAGGCAAATACTACATATGTTGACATCATTAATTTTCAACATGATTCAATTTTAACTAGTTGAGCGGATTAACCAATTTTAAATAGATTTGACCAAATAAATTACTTATCTAGTTCAATAATAACGCAAACTGGTTTAGAAAAAGTTGATTGACTAATCAGTCCAATCCAAATTTGATAATTATAATTTTTACAATTTGACTAGGTTAATCTAAAAAATCCCTTTGAACCTTAACTGAGCCATTTCGATAATAGAGGGAAACACCACATATACTGACATCATCAATGTGGTCTAGTCTAATTTTTAACTTGATTATATTTTAATAGATTTGTAAAAATTTGACCGGATAATAATGTATTTAAGTGGGTTAATCACTTAACCAGTTGGCAGTTAAATAATAATTCGGAGTCTCGAACTAGTCCAATACAATCGATGAGCTAGTTAGTCTGAAATTAGTTTATAATTTGTTATATGGTTTATTTTAAATGTTAAGTAATTTGACCTGTTATTGAACTTGATCTAGTCTAAAACCTGTTAAAAAAAATGATTTATATAATTTTTTATTAAAATAAAAACAAAAAAATTTATATATAATATATTAAGTTCAATTTTTATAATAATATTTAAATTTTTAAAATATTTAAAATATAAAAAATCTTAATAATAAAGT
>NC_029791.2:7204463-7205910 GCF_000816755.2 Arachis ipaensis | reverse complement strand
TAAAATTAGACTTTTAAAATAATAGATTAAGCCAAATACAAAACAAATTGCAGATAGCCTGTCACCCCTAAGTTCAGCCCAAATTAATAACTATAATTTATACCATTTTTAGACTGAATATCTTATTATGGCATGAAGACGTGAAGGACTAATAGAAAATAGAATTTCAACTTTTAAGTAGGAAGAGAAGGAATTTTTTCTATTGTGATATGAAAAAAAAACCTCATTTTTAGAAAAAAATTATTTAAACTTTAATTTTTTGAAACTAATTTGTTTTTTTT
Organism: Arachis ipaensis; assembly: GCF_000816755.2. NCBI lineage: Eukaryota > Viridiplantae > Streptophyta > Magnoliopsida > Fabales > Fabaceae > Arachis > Arachis ipaensis. The sequence goes on along the minus strand of NC_029791.2, from coordinate 7,205,629 downwards.
TGTTTTTAGTGGGGTAAATTTCGTACCTCCAAACGAACTTTATAAAAATTATAAAGTTTATTGTGTTCAGACAAACTTTAAATTTTTATACTTTTCAACCGTTTCTGTATTTTTAGTTTAAAAAAAAATATATATACTCCTCAAGAAAAAAAGTTAGAGTTAAATACTGAACAAACAATAAATATAACTCTTTTAATATTATGCGGCAAATTCTATAAAAGTTCGTTGGAGTACGATGAACTTACAAAATTAGTAAAGTTCCACGAACTCAATCTAAATGTAAAAGAAAAAAAATGTATTCCAAAAGTTAAAGTCTGATTTATTTTTTTGAGAAAATAATAATTTTTTTAATTTAGAATAAAAAAATCCAAGAGAATGATTAAATGGGCAATATATGATCATTTAAAAATGATAATTTTATCGTTAAAACATATTTTGTTTTATAATTTATATATAATTCTCATATCAATTAAATCTGAATTGCTTTTTAAAGCCTATCATTAACTAAAAGTATATACAGACCATTGATTCACCAAATTTGTTCGGACCACTATAATATTCACCACATATATCTAGCATTCTTATACGGTATAAAATATAAATAGGATAGACCCAAAAAAAAAATTAACTAAGGATTCTTTAAATTATTTTTTTTAGTCAACTTTTTATTTTATTAATTTAGAAAAAATTAAAACAAATATATTTAAATAAATTTAGTGTCTTTTTTATTTAAAATACAAATTTAAAAAATAATTTAAATTAAATTATATTTTAAAAATTTAATTTTAAATATTCAAAAAATGAGGACTAACAAAAGGATCAACCAACTCAATAACTTTTGGTTAATGAAATTTGTTAATATGTCTGTGGTTTTTTTCTTTTTTAATGTGTTTGTGATGATAATTTTTTTTTATTCATCTATTTGATTTGAGATTTGTAATATTAATTAATGTTATTTGAATATATTAATATCTAATTTTAAAAGTCTTTAATTATGTTATTCATTTAATTTTGGATGTATTTGTTCATTATGTTTCAGGCCTATATATAAATTTTTTGACATAAATTTTAGATGTGTCCATAAAACACTTAGCATGCATTCTTATAATTTTAGATGTGTTTATTTTATTTATTTAATTTTTGATGTATTTATATTGTTCATTATA
>NC_029791.2:7191743-7204451 GCF_000816755.2 Arachis ipaensis | reverse complement strand
AATAAAAATAATAGTAGTTTTTTAAAAATATAAAATATGATTAATAAAAAATTAAAATAATAAAATATTAAATTTAAAAATTGAATAAAAAATAACATTTAAAAGAAGAGCAAAATTAAAAAAAAAAAAAAGACGGTGTATCGGAAAAATAGAGAAGTGAATGTTCAGGGAAATTTTTGTCTCGGTCAGAGAAAAATTAAAAAACATAAAAAATTGTTATTTAATTGAAAGAATTAATTAAGAGTCTTAATAATTCTTTTTCCGATTCTACTACAGTATTAGCTAGCTTTATTCCTATAAAGTCTTCCTCAGTAAATAAAACTGAAAGCTACGAGCATAAAAAAAATTAGCTACACAATTTTAGACATTTAGTTGAGTAAAGTGAGAACAAACTTGAACCTCCGTTTCAGTAAATGAATCTTAAAGATCTCATTTCATCTTGCCAAAGATTATGCAAACACTAAATAATAGAATTTGCTGAAGATTATTCGAAGTATATTAGTTAAGAAATCATAAAAATAATTTTTTATTTTAAAAGAATAAAAATGGAGATTACACAAGCAAGAATAATTTTGTATATTGTGCATTTCCTGTAATATTAAATGAGGACAAAAATTAACTTAGAATAATATATTATGTAATATTATAAAATGTCTAATTTTATTGTAAACAATTAAGTATAGTCATGCTTATTTATTGATAAAATTGTATATACGAAGAATTTTGTTTAGCATAAAATTATATATTCTTCCAATTTTTTTTCCTATAATGTCAAGAATAAACACAAAAGGAACTTTCGCTAAATGATATGAAATATTTGCTTAATAAACATCAAACATTATCAGTTTCGGAGAAGTAAAATTTTGAAAAAGACAAGACAGTGATGAAATGAACACAGTTGCGATAACGACCCGGAGTTTAGACGGTGGCAGCGAGTGTAAAAGCAATCGTGATGATGCTGGCTGAGTGCAGGAGAAAACTCTAGCAGAAGTTTTCTGCTCTTCGATATTAGAAAGAAGGTTTAGAAAGGAAGAGAAACACTTTAGAAAATCAAAAAGATAAAAGGACAAATGTTTAATTATGGATATTTTTTAAAATAAAAAAATAGGGTTTAAAATATAAATATTTTTAGGTGGGTTAATGATACTCCCACACAAAAGTGGGAGTAAGGAATCCATCCATAACCCATAAAATTTATGAACTCTTCCCAAACTCCATTAATGACATACCCCATTTAAGTACGCCATAGAAATTAAGTACATCTTCTTTCTTAGCCATTTCAAGTTTAGGTTTCTTTCAATATTAGTTTTTGAGTTATGCTAGCCAATAATATCACTATCCTAACTACCTTCTCTCTCATAACTTTTGAGATACAGAACATGATCAATTTGTTTCCAAAAATCAGTTTCAGCTTCATGATTAATTTTCACTCCAACCATAATCCAAAAATCACTCAAATAACATCATGCTCATTAAAATATATAATTTCTAACCAAACAAATAGCATCCAAAAAATCTAGGCACACCAACCTACCAAAACATTTCAAATTTTTGAATCTCATTCCGGTCTGAAGCTAGCAAGAAAGGAGAACCGAGCAGCAGAGAAAGAAATCCCACAACTGTATATTTAGATTATTAGAGTTGTTAGTAGTTGGGAGTTAAGTTAGTAATGACTAGTAGTTAGTAGATGGATATTTATGAGGTTAGTTGGTAATATACCTATAAATAAGGTGACTCTGTATCATGTAACAACAACTTCAATACAACAACTTCACATATAATGTTATCTTCTTATTCTGCTCTTCTCCCAGAAATTTAACACGGTATCAGAGCCATGATATCTTCCTTGAAGAGGATATGCCATTAGTTTTTTGATGAAAAATTACCATGCTTCTTCTTCAAACCCAAATAATCAGTCCCCATTGTCTTCTTCGTCTCTAATGTCAGAATTATCTTCTAATGTAGTTTAGAATAATACACTATACAATATTATAAAATGTATAATTTTGTAGCAAACAATTAAGTATACTCATGCTTACTCATTGATAAAATTGTATACATAAAGAACTTTGTTCAGCATAAAATTATATATGCTTCCGAAAATTTTTCCTATAACGCCAAGAATAAACACAAGAGAAACTTCTGCTAAATCATATGAAATACTTGCTAAATAAACATCAAATATTATCAATCTCGGAGTGGCAAAATTTTGAGAAAGATAAGACAGAGATGAAATGAACATAGCTGCGGCAACGACCCAGAGTTTAGACGGTAGCAGCGAGTGTAAAAGCAATCGTGATAATGCTGACTGAGTGCAGGAGAAAACTTTAGCAGAGGTTCTTTGCTCTTCGATATTGGAAAGAAGGTTTAGAAGGGAAGGAAAATAATATAGAAAACCAAAAAGATAAATGGGCAAATGTCTAATTATGGATATTTTCAAAAATAAAAAAATGGGGTTCAAAATATAAATATTTTTAGGTGGGTTAATGATACTACCATGTAAAAGTGGGAGTAAGAAATCCATAACTCATAAAGTTTATGTACTCTTCCCGTACTTCCCATTAAAGTATGCAAGAAAAATTAAGTACATCTACTTTCTTAGCCATTTCAAACTCAGGTTTCTTTCAATATTAGTTTTTGAGTTATGATAGCCAATAATATCACTATCCTATCATTATCCTCTCTCTCTTAACTTTTGAGATACTGAATATGATCAAATTTTTTTCTTTCAAAAATCAGTTTTAGCTTCATCATTAATTTTCTCTCCAATCACATTCCAAAAATAACTCAAATAACATCATACTCATTAAAACATGTAATTTCAACCCAAACAAAGAGCATCCAAAAAATCTAGCACACCAACCTACCAAAATATTTCAAATTTCTTAATCTCATTCCGGTCTGAAGCTAGCAAGAAAGGAGAACTGAGCAGCAGAGAAAGAAACCCACAACTGTATATTCAGATTATTAGAGTTGTTAGTAGTTGGAGTTAAGTTAGTAATGACTAGTAGTTAGTAGATGGATATTTATGAGGTTAGTTGGTAATATCCCTATAAATAGGGTGACTCTGTATCATGTAATAACAACTTCAACACAACAACTTCACATATAATATTATCTTCTTATTATGTTCTTCTCCAAAAAATTTAACATGGTATCACGGTATCAGAGCCATGGTATCCTCCTTGAAGAGGATATGCCATTAGTTTTTCAATGAAAAATCACCATGCTTCTTCTTCAAACCCAAATAATCAATCCCCATTGTCTTCTTCGTCTCTAATGACAGAATCATATTCTAACGTAGTTTAGAATAATACACTATACAATATTATAAAATGTATAATTTTGTTGCAAACAATTAAGTATAGTCATGCTTACTCATTAATAAAATTGTGTACATGAAGAACTTTGTTCAGCATAAAATTATATATGCTTCCGAAAATTTCTCCTATAATGCCGAGAATAAATACAAGAGAAACTTCAGCTAAATCATATGAAATACTTGCTAAATAAACATCAAACATTATCAATCTCGGAGTGTCAAAATTTTGAGAAAGATAAGACAGAGATGAAATGAACATAGCTGCGGCAACGACCCAGAGTTTAGATGGTAGCAGCAAGTGTAAAAGCAACCGTGATGATGCTGGTTGAGTGCAGGAGAAAACCCTAGCAGAAGTTCTCTGCTCTTCGATATTGGAAAGAAGGTTTAGAAGGGAAGGGAAACAATTTAGAAAACCAAAACGATAAAAGGGTAAATGTCTAATTATGGATATTTTTAAAAATAAAAAATGGGGTTCAAAATATAAATATTTTTAGGTGGGTTAATGATACTGCCACACAAAAGTAGGAGAAAGGAATCCATAGCTCATAAAGTTTATGTACTCTTCCTATACTCCCTATTTAAGTACGCCACAAAAATTAAGTACACCTTCTTTCTTAGCCATTTCAAGCTCAGGTTTCTTTCAATATTAGTTTTTGAGTTATGCTAGCCAATAATATCACTATCCTATCACTATCCTCTCTCTCTTAACTTTTGAGATATTGAATACGGTCAATTTTTTTTTCAAAAATCAGTTTCAGCTTCATCATTAATTTTCTCTCTAATCACATTTCAAAAATCACTCAAATAACATCATGCTCATTAAAAATGTAATTTCTAACCAAACAAAGAGCATCCAAAAAATCTAGCACACCAACCTACCAAAACATTTCAAATTTCTTAATCTCATCCCATCTGAGGCCAGCAAGAAAGGAGAACCGAACAGCAGAGAAAGAAACTCCACAACTGTATATTCGGATTATTAGAGTTGTTAGTAGTTGGAGTTAAGTTAGTAATAACTAGAAGTTAGTAGATGGGTATTTATGAGGTTAGTTGGTAATATCCCTATAAATAGGGTGACTCTGTATCATGTAACAACAACTTCAACATAACAACTTCACTTATAATATTATCTTTGTATTCTATTTTTCTCCCAGAAATTTAACACGGTATCACGGTATCAGAGCCATGGTATCAGAGCCATGGTCTCGTCCTTGAAGGGGATATGCCATTATTTTTTCGATGAAAAATCACCATGCTTCTTCTTCAAACAAAAATAATTAGTCCCATTGTCTTCTTCGTCTCTAATGACAGAATCATCTTCTAACGTAGTTTAGAATAATACACTATACAATATTATAAAATGCATAATTTTGTTGCAAACAATTAAGTATAGTCATGCTTACTCATTGATAAAATTGTATACATGAAGAACTTTGTTCAGCATAAAATTATATATGCTTTCGAAAATTCCTCCTATAATGCCAAGAATAAACACAAGAGAAACTTCTGCAAAATCATATGAAATACTTGCTGAATAAACATAAAACATTATCAGTCCCGAAAAGGCAAAATTTTGAGAAAGATAAGACAGAGATGAAATGAACATAGCTGCGGCAACGACCTAGAGTTTAGACGGTGGCAACGAATGTAAAAGCAACCGTGATGATGCTGGCTGAGTGCGGAGGAAACCCTAGCAGAGGTTCTCTGCTCTTCGATATTGGAATGAAGGTTTAGAAGGGAAGGGAAACAATTTAGAAAACCAAAAAGATAAAGGGACAAATGTCTAATTATGGATATTTTCAAAAATAAAAAAATGGGGATTAAAATATAAATATTTTTAGGTGGGTTAATGATACTGTCACACAAAAGTGGGAATAAGGAATCCATAGCTCATAAAGTTTATATACTCTTCCCATACTCCCCATTTAAGTACGCCACAAAAATTAAGTACATCTTCTTTCTTAGCCATTTCAAACTCAGGTTTCTTTCAATATTAGTTTTTGAGTTATGCTAGCCAATAATATCACTATCCTATCACTATCCTCTCTCTCCTAACTTTTGAGATACTGAATACGATCTCTTTTTTTTTTTTTTTTCCAAAAATCAGTTTCAGCTTCAACATTAATTTTATCTCAATCACATTCCAAAAATCACTCAAATAGCATCATACTCATTAAAACATGTAATTTCAAACCAAACAAAGAGCATCCAAAAAATCTAGCACACCAACCTACCAAAAGATTTCAAATTTCTTAATCTCATTCCGACCTGAAGCTAGCGAGAAAGGAGAACCGAACAGCAGAGAAAGAAACCCCCACAACTGTATATTCGGATTATTGGAGTTGTTAGTAGTTGGAGTTAAGTTAGTAATGACTAGTAGTTAGTAGATGGATATTTATGAGGTTAGTTGGTAATATCCCTATAAATAGGGTGACTCTGTATCATGTAACAACAACTTCAACACAACAACTTCACATATAATATTATCTTCTTATTCTGCTCTTCTCCCAGAAATTTAACACGGTATCAGAGCAATGTTATCCTCCTTGAAGAGGATATGCCATTAATTTTTTGATGAAAAATCACTATGCTTCTTCTTCGAACCCAAATAATCAGTCCTCATTGTCTTCTTCCTCTCTAATGGCAGAATCATCTTCTAACGTAGCACAAGATCCCACTGGACTTTTCTATATTCATCCTAGTAAAAATCTAACCTCTATCCTTATCACCCCTGTCTTTACTGGCAGTAACCATCACTTTTGGTGTCGATCCTTTTCTATGGCCATTATCTCCAAAAACAAATATGGCTTTCTCACTTGCTCTATTCCTTCTCCTCTAAACTGATGATCCTCTATTTCTAATATGGGAGCGTTGTAATAACCTGGTGTTGTCTTGACTATTTCATTTACTCTCTTCTTCCCTTACCCAAAATTATGGTCTTTGAGAGCTGAAACGCGCCTTCACGCGCCTTTCAGAGTTTGTTGTTATTGTCACTTCTTCTTTTTCTCTTCATCTTCTTCTCTCTTCTCTTCTTGTTCGTCTCTTTTTTCTTCTTTCTCTGTCAAGAACCACTCCCTGTTCGCACCTTTTCTCCCTCTCTTTATCTATCTGTTCAGCCCACCACCGGCCACCCTGTGCCCTTGCGGCATCCCCAGCGTCCCCTTTCTTCTTCTCTTTTTTTTCTTCCTACTCTTCCCTGATTATCTCACTCCCATCTCACTCTCAAACACAAAACCAGAGCAATAGCCTTATTCCTCCTTTCTGTCACAATCAGAATTGCCGGCGCACAATACACGCATCTTCCTTCTTCCTCTGCGTCACCGGGTCGGACGTGTCCTCCTCTGCGTCACCGCTCACCGCACGCCGCTCACGTCTTCCCCTAACAAGAGCAGTAGCCATGTTCCTTCTTTCTATCATTATCAGAATAGCAGTCCATGCTGCACCTCTCTCTTCCTTTGTCTTCCTCTGTCCCTCGCGTCACACGCCTCTTCCTCTGCATTACCGTGTTGCACGCTTCTTCCTCTGTGTTATCGCGCTACATGCCTCTTCCTCAACCATCTCATTGAAACTTATCCAAGATGGGGATTATTGACATCTTCTATCCACCAGCTTGTGGGGGGCATATTAGAGTTGTTAGTAGTTGGGAGTTAAGTTAGTAATGACTGGTAGTTAGTAGATAGATATTTATGAGGTTAGTTGGTAACATCCCTATAAATAGGGTGACTCTTGTATCATGTAACAATAACTTCAACACAACAACTTTACATATAATATTATTTTCTTATTCCGCTCTTCTCCCAGAAATTTAATCGTCTTGAGGTATGTTATCAATTTGTATATTTTGGTTAAAATTACACCTTATTGCTTCATTATCAGTTGTTGCATGTGTTTGGGTTGAATGAAAAAGCTGAAATTTTCCAAATATTTCTTCCAAAAGTGAAAAACTAATAATAAAGTCATGTATCTCTTTAAATCTTGGTGATGAATATTTCATTCGATGAGTTCTTCACATAAAGCTTTTTACCAAAATTTTCATTTCAATTGTCATTTTTTGAATTGCAATTGGCATTTTTTAAAAAAGGGAATGCATTAGATCAAAAGAAAGCCAAAACTTAGGATGCTCTTTGATATTTTATTTCAAACATACCAAAATTATAATGCAAACATTCTCAAGATGGACCCACAATAAGCAAACTAAACAAGTTTGAAACAAATTTCTTTTTCATTTTTTTAGGGAAGTATTTGAACAACTGATACATCAAATTAAATCCATTTAGAGTAACCAAATTTCAGTTAGTGAAAACAACTTCATCATTGCAAAATAAATATATATATAAGTGCAAAGGTTAGTAATCAAATGTGTATCCCCATGTGTTTCTTCCTTAGAATTGCTTCTGTGCCACCTTTCTCCTCTTCTTCTTGAGCTTGTGAAACCCAATCACATAGTCCCTTCACAACCAAACCAAAGTTCTCACTTTTATTAATATCATTATACACTTATACTCTAAATCACAATTACATAAGTTACAAACTTTTTTAGCATAAATAAAAATTTCAGAAAATCAAAACAAAAACAAAAATAAAAGAGTCGCCTATTTTTCTCGACATAAGAAGGAAGAAATAGAACGGAATCATGAATAATTTTAAGTACCTCATTCCTAGTTGAACCGAAACCACTTGTCGGATCTAGTTGAACAAATCGTGGAGGTGCCTCTCATCAACCTCAAGCTCCAATCCCAATGTACAATGACGTCGTAATGAACTAGTTCGTTGCATGCAACACCTGTCGCCGTCGGCAATGGATTGTTTGCGAGGCTGTTCTACTGTGGATGCCGGTTTGTCGCCATCATCTTCTCCTTCTTCCGTCGTGTTTCCTTTCTTTACCGTCATGTTTTCTTTTTCTCTGCTTCGTTTTGTCTTTCTCTCTTTCACCCTTAATCCTCTCTTCTCGCGATGTCGTCGGAAGAAGTCTTCTCCCTGCCGGCGCCACCTACTCCTTCATACCGAGAACTGAATTTCTTTGTCTCGTTTGTGGGTTCAAGTTGATAAAAAATTATGCATTAGTTCATTATTTTACATGTATTGGATTTTTTAATCTCATGTGTATGATCATAATTCTTGGTGAAATAAGATTAGTTCTATTTGTTACTTGTTCTAAACGATCTTTGTATTGGTGAAGTACTTTCATTTTGTATATTTTACATTAGGGATGTTATGCTAGTTATATTAAGTATAGATGTTATGCTTGTCATACTGGAAAAAAGGTTGGATGTTATGATTAAGTTATGTGGTCCAATTTAGTTTATATCGATATTTCTCATGGACAGGTGTTGCTAAGTTAACTGAACATTATCTAAAAATTAGTAATTTTTAGTTAAAAAATTGAAAAATTGCCACTGGGTCAGGTTGATAAAAAATTACGCATTAGTTGAATAATTTATTTGTATTGGATCTGTTAACTTCCTATGTATAATTATGATTCTTGGTGAAATAAGATCAAATGTATTTGTGAATTGCTCTATATGATCCTTCCATTGGTGAAGTATTACCACTTTGTACATTTTACATTATTAGGAATGTTATGCTAGTTATATTAAGTCGAGATATTATGTTGGTCATGCTGGAAAATTTTTTTGGATGTTATATTTAAGATATATGGTCCAATTAAGTACAATGTTTTAATGTACAATATTTTAATAGTGATAATTATAAAAGATTTGTTAATTCATTCACGTCTTTAATGATCTAATGAAATAGAGCTTAAATAGTGTCTATTGCAGGATCTCTTAAAATTCAATGGAATGAAGACTGCTCCAGCAAGAAAGCAGAGTCGCGCATCCAAGAAAGGATGTGTCGGACAGAATCAAAGGTGTAAGGAGAAGGCCGGGAAGGAAATGCCCACAAGGGATGAGTCTATGACCGACACACCCACTGGAGAGGCAATAGATGATAACTCTGATGATGGTCGCTCGGATAAGAGGCAAATTATTGGTATTCTGACTTTTATAAAGTGATTAGAATGTCTAATATTCTTCTTTTTTTATTGGCCATTTTTTGCTTGAGTATGAGTTGCTATTGATTTTTTGTATACATTATTTTTTTTTATACTCGGATGTTATGTGTATTTAACTTAGGATGTTAGATGGATAATCTTATGAATGTTAAACCTATAGAACTACGAGTGTTATGCTTCCTCTTTATTACCTGTTTCTACTAAGCTCAAATTTATTTAAATAGGAAGCGCAGTTGCGCATCAAGGAATGTGATAAGAGGATTTGTGAGGAAACACCCATGAGGAATGAGTCTATCCCTGAATACACACAACTGTTGAAATATATTTTTATTATAATATTCTTCTTTTTATCTTTAAAAATATTTTGTAATTTGTCAGTACTGGTTTGATAGTGAGTTGATATTGATTTTTTTGTATTTATTTATTTTATTTACACTCGGATGTTATAGGTATTTAAGAAAGAAGGTTAACAGGTTAAACTTGTGGATGTTAAACGTACGAAACTACAAGGATGTTATGTGTATTTACTCAAACTCATATTTTTCTATAATTAATAGATAATATTTGGGTGTGTAATAATAAATACAATTTAGAAGAAAATGATAACTGAGTGTTGAAAACATGAGTCACATACATCATAAAATGAGTGTCCATATGATTTGATATACAGTAATAATTTCTCTTTCAATATAATAGATACACCTAAACCACAAACTTGCTATGTGAAAAATAAGTCACACAAAAAAAAGGTTGAAGAAAAATAATATTTATATTAAATTTTTAGATATCTTTTTAATCATGTGAAAATAAAATTGATTTTGTGTATTTTTATTTTCTAAATAAAAAGCGCAATCACGTATCAAGGAAGGGACTCATTGGGAAGAATCTTAACTGTATGAGAAATAATTGTAAGGAAATGCCCACAAAGGACGAGTTTTGGAACCACACACCAGCTGGAAAAGTAGAAGAAATGACTTTGATGAAGGTCCTTCAGATAAAAGGCAAATTAATGGTATTCTAGCATTAATATGAACTAGATTAGCTAATATTGTTATTTTTGACTCGCCTCTAAGGATCAATAATAATTTTGTCAGTGATTTTTAATATTCATGTTCAGAATCAGCCTTTTGCTTCAATAATTTTTATTTTAAATTCGGATGTTATGTACATTTAACATAAGATGATAGCTGAATAACCTATTGGATGTTAAATGATTGAACTTACGAGTGTTACACTTCCTCTTTATCACTCGCATCTACTTAAGCTCAAAATTATTTAAATAGGAAGCACAATCGCACAGCAAGAAAAGGATGCATTGAGAGGAATTCCAGTTATGAGAAGAAGATTTGTGAGAAAACACCCATGACAGATGAGTCTATCCCCAAAACAATGGCTGAAGAGGAAGTGGATGGTAAATTTGATGAAGGTCCTTCTAGGAAAAGGCAAGTTAATTGCATTTGTCGTTAATAAAAATGCAATTACTTTAAGGATGTTAAACGAATAAATTGTAGTTGTTTACATGTAGCGATTCTAGAGAAAATGCAATGGTAGTGTATGTTGCGCCAAAGGATCCAGTTCACGTTAAATTTCCAATCCCATCATTCTCACTTGGCATCACTCAGATGCACATACCAGACTCACCACCCGGATCTCCAGTAATAAACGGGCCATGTGTGACACTGGAACCCAAAACACCAGAAAATATCAGGAAACCGGAAGATGCGGTGAAAACACTGATGCCATCAGGGGATGTTCCAAGGCCTATTGGTGCTGATATAAACATGATATACAGATGGGCGACGGATTGCAGGGCAAAACAACATACCACGATGGCGTGGATTCGGAATGGTGATGATGTTGAGTTGCAATGAGCAGACTTGCAATCACTGGGTTTGCGGAGAAGAGTGAGGGATACGGTAAGACAAAACAAAATGGCATCAAAATTTGCTAAATATATATTGTGCATTAAAATTCTATAAAATGCATCATGCTATTATATTCAGGTTGTTAATTACTGTTGTGCCATGTTCAATGCTTCGAGCATTACGAGATTCTACAAAGATTTTTACTGTCTTTCTCCAAGATTAATGGTTAGTGAAAAAATTTGACAATTTGATAAATCTTTAATTACGAGTTTTTGGTATGATAAGGATGTTATTCCCAGGTTCTGATGATCCTTGGTTGTTACTTACTTAGTGGTAAATTAGCATTATTTATGCTATAATAAATCTAAACAAGTGTGTGACGTAGTGGACTTTTGCAGATATCATTTTAAGTGTTTAAATAATCAAAAAGTGGATTTGTAGGGGGTAATACTGACTGATAAGAATATTGAACGGTATGTCGGCCCGAACAAGGAATTAGTTCCTATTCTTAGTTAGTACATTGGTCGCAGGCAACGCTGGTTCAATGAGAAAAGGGCACTCATCATGCGTGTGCAAATTAAATGCACTTATTATATTAGCAGCTTGATGCTTGGATTCCTTATATTCTTTGAGCTTGGGCGGGGCACTGTCAATGGTATCACGCAATATAGCAGCCTCTTCTGCATCAGCCATGAAATCCTGAGCAACATTGTAAAAATGAGAACACAATTTCCTAAAAATGATCATGCTGTAGTCAGAGCGGTCCATGTCATGGCTAGTCTTGATGTATGTGTGTATGCGACTGATATTCTTACTCCATCCGGATAGAATGTACTGTGAGGACACCACTGTTACACAAAAATGCAAAAGCACAGCAAGAATGTGGCAACATAGAATACCATCCGATTGGAACATGAAGTAATCACATCGAACTTCTTATAAATGCACGCAATATACGACTCAGTATCTGCTATACACTAACCTATCAGACACCATCTTTTGTTAGTCAACCTCACATTCTATATTTGTGCCATGATGGTTGATTGAGGAGAGGATGCAACTCGCCTTCTTTATAAATTATTTCTGAACATCTCGAAACAGAGAGTTCATGTATTCTCTCTAAAACTACTTCTCTATTGGAGAGCTGGAAACACAAGGGATAAGTCTCCTTAAATCAGCAACATCACGCTCAAGTTTCTTTTGCTTTTTGTCTATAAGATAGTTTTGGTATTGGTGAACAAATTGCAAGGGAGCTCTTGCTAGTTAAAAATTTATCGAAAAATGCATGCATGCTCTCACTACGCTGTGTGCTCCTCATGTCAGCCCAAAATTCATCTTGGAAAAATACTGACACCCACATGTGTCGGTCGAGAAAAATATTTGCTAATAAATAAATAAAACAAAAATTCAACATCATATGTTAACAAATAATTGCAACATCCATGTCTACTAGAAGGTAACATGTATTTAAGAGAAATTTATCTATGAGTTATGTCACTTTATTGGGA
>NC_029791.2:7176865-7191512 GCF_000816755.2 Arachis ipaensis | reverse complement strand
AAAAAAAATAATAATGATAATAAATAAATAACAAAGGTGACAAAATTATGTTAATGATCCCTTTAGAACCTAAAAGCATGACATCATTCATCATATCTGAAGTCAACTTATTTAGAACACGTACATCTCCTAGTTTAAAAGATTTTAACAAAGTTTTTTCAAAATTTCATTTAGAAAAAGAATAATAGAGATACAATAGATTGGGAGATTATGTTATCATTTAGCCACCTAGAATTGTGGAGCTCATACTCTTGGATAAAATTATGTCAATCTCTCTCAAATGAATCTTTAGATATGGATTCCCATACAATCTCTTCATGCACACGCCTAGCTCATCGAAACGACAGAAACCTAACAGCTTCTATGATATCTTCTTCAAGCTATGCCATGTGCACCATTTATGGCGTGTGTTCGGCAAGGTGGCCGCTAATGCAGAATGCATATGAAGGCATTGGTCTGTTATAACTTATAACACAAACGGGGGCTTTCTCATGCACTTCACCCAAGTCTGTAAAAGCTATTGGAATAAACTAGTATCCTCATTCTACAATAACGCACATCCAAAAAACGTAGACATCCCATGGTGGTTGATACCTACAAAAGAATCGAACGGCATGTCGTATCTTAGCGATGGAAATATAAAAACAAGAAAAAACGTGAATGCAATCAATAGTGTCAAAGCCAACTCCAAAAGTTGCAAAAGGTGTTGGTTAAAATCGGCTAATGAAAAAAAAATGTTAAGGGACTGTATATACTAAAATCCTGTAAATATTAAGTTGATATGGTAGTCCCTATTTTATACTTGCTAATTTTGACTTGTAAATTATATATATTTCTTAAGAGTATCTTTTCCTCTTTTTCATATTATTTTATTAAAATAATTATTCTTTTATCTCTTGATTCTTATGTTAAGGCTTAATAAATTAGACCCAAACATGATTTATTGAAAAATTGTCATCTTTGATAGAAATTTTTAAAATTTAGTTGCACACTGATTTAAAGTGAACCATCAAGTATATAAATATATTTTGTCTTTTTTTTTAAGTAACTGATTATATATTGAAAATTGCTTAGCATATTTGTCTTAAAGTGCACCCTTATTTTCTCAAAATTGTCACTCTCATACATCTGGATAAACTTCATGGATCTTAGTTAAAAAAAAAAGCGCTTTTATATTACATCTCTAGAATGATGAACTATTTTAATATAGTTAATCTTTCTTTTCTTTTTAGATAATACGATCAAAGTTTAATACATGTAATCATGTAAAGCTAAAAAATACAACATTAATCATAAAATAAAGTCAAATAATTATTATATCAGGATATTACTCCAATTTTGAGAACCAATATGCACTTTCTCCTACTACTTCAATGCCTAGAGCATTTTCTAATCACTTCCAATTTTAAGCAACCAACATAATAAAAGTCATTCTGTGCCGGTGAACTTCAAGTTCATAAAGAAATTATGAATAAACTTATTTTTCAATACCATTTTACTTAAATACTCTAAAGCTTTATATTTAGAATATAATTATCTATTTTTGGTTGAATAATCACTCTTGTTTTCATCTTGCACTTGTAAAGATACAAAACTTTTTTCCTGCAAACAAAAGAACAAATAAAGGGGATAAGATGAAGTCCAATGCAGTAAAATAATATTTAGCTCACTCACTAGATAAATGGATTCAAAATGAAAAAGCACTAACAGATAAATAAGGGTAAAAAACTTAAATGAGCCAAGGCTAGTTCATATTTACCTAAATCCGCCAAATCAAATTTTGCTACAACAATCCACCAGATCAAATTTTTATGTAATTCGAATCGAAATGATTCGAAATAGATTTGCAAGTAATTCGAGTTGATTGAATTCGAATTACTCCCTATCACTATTACCACGTAATTCGAATCAAATTGTGCCGAATTATGCATGGAAAATTGTCACGTAATTCGAATCAATAAGACTCGAATTATACAAAGCTAAATCGTACTATATTAATTCGAATTAGTATGAAATGGTGACGAATTGCATATTTCGAGACATATAGATTCGAATTACTAATACTTGGTAATTCGAATGGAATTGATTCGAATTATATATATATATGGTGCGAATGAAGTTAATTCGAATTACTGTGAACCGGAGCTCTATATATATGCTGTGAACTCACGTTGCTCTCATCAAAGAGGTGAGATGGCTAGTGAGGATAGTTTTCTAGTGCTAGTACACCACAGAGGATCGATTAAGAGAAAAACTCGGTCTGGCGTGAAGTTCACTGATAAGGATCCTCTATGTATTATCATGAGCCCTACGACCAGCTATGATGCTCTCGTTAGCTCCGTGCTGGTGAAGCTTGGTCTGGAAGGAGTGAAAAGGGTTAAGAAGTTTTTCTATCGCATTCCAATCAGGGTGCTCCATGATACGGTGAAGTATGATTGTTTCACGATCGGGAGTGATGAGGACTTGCAGGTCATGTTTATTTCTCGTAGGCAGTTTCCCGAGGTCAGGACACCAGAGCTGTTGGTAAAGTTGGTTGACGTCGTATCCAGCTCGGGTGGGTCGAACCGGAATGCCAACACTATAGCCGCGGTGGCCGGTTCAAGCTCGAGACCTGCGGTTGCTTCATCCTCCGTCCCAGTGTATGAGCCAGCGATCCAATTTGCCGCCTCCCCATCGTTTGCTGTTGATCTCAGCGGCAACGTTGGAGACGAGGTTGGATATGGGGAACATCTTCCGACCGAAGTACAGTGTCCTACACCGGCTGGTGTTGGAGAGGGATTGTTTGATGATCCAGATGACGATGATGTCAAGCCTGATACGATCGCTGATGAAAGCAGCGATGATGTTGGAACGAGTGATCCGATAAGGGCTACTGGTAGATCAAGTTCTGGCACACAGCAGTACCCACCCCATTTTTCATCTTTGGACCTGGATGCCATGAGGCAGGACGAATATCCTGGGCAGCTTACTGGATTTGGCGCTAGAGATACGGAAGGGTCTGCCGGTATGACAGAGTTCCAGGTTGGTCAACAATTTAAGGATAAAGATGAGGCGCTGTTGAGTGTGAAGACGTACAGCATCCGCCGAGGGGTACAGTACAAGGTAGTTGAGTCTGACTATCGCAGGTACGTGGGAAAGTGTTCTGAGTTTGGGAATGGGTGCACATGGTTGATTCGGTTGAGTCTCCGGCAACGCAAGGGCATCTGGGAAGTTAAGCGGTACAACGGACCGCATACCTGTCTCGCCACCTCCATCTCCAGCGACCATAGGAGTTTGGACTACCATGTGATAGCGATATTCATTATGCCAATGGTTAGGCCTGACGCATCTGTCAACATCAAGGTGCTTCTAAATGCCACGGCTGCACAGTTTGGCTTCAGGCCTACATATAGGAGGGTTTGGATGGCGAAGCAGAAGGCGGTTGCAATCATCTATGGGGACTGGGATGAGTCGTACAAGGAGCTCCCTCGTTGGGTGTTAGGAGTTCAGTTGACGATGCCTGGTACTATAGCTGTCATCAGGACTTGCCCTGTTCGAGTTGGGGGACAGGTGGACGAGTCCCAGGCTTATTTTCATAGGATGTTCTGGACTTTTCACCCTTGTATCGAGGCATTTCGTCACTGTAAGCCGTTGGTGAGTATTGACGGCACCCATCTATATGGCAAGTATGGTGGAACGTTGCTTGTGGCGATTGCACAGGACGGGAATTCCAACATACTCCCCGTGGCATTCGCACTAGTTGAGGGTGAGAATGCTGAGTCATGGTCCTTCTTTCTCTCCCACCTCCGTCAGCACGTGACACCTCAGCCAGGTCTGTTAGTTATTTCAGATAGGCATAACGGCATAAAGGCAGCACTCGAGGCACCCGATGGGGGATGGCTACCTCCGGCTGCATACCGGGCATTCTGCATTCGACACGTTGCAGCAAATTTCGCCCTCACCTTCAAAGGAAAAGATGCTCGGAGGCTTCTTGTGAGCGCGGCATATGCGAAGACCGAGGTGGAGTTCGACTACTAGTTTGACATCCTGCGGTCTGAGAATCCGGCAATGTGTGAGTGGGCGAACCGAATTAAGTATTCATTGTGGACACAGTACTGTGATGAGGGTCGGAGATTCGGGCACATGACGACCAACATATCTGAGTGTGTGAATTCAATCCTGAAGGGGGTAAGGAACCTCCCTGTGTGCTCGCTGGTGAAGGCCACATACGGAAGGCTTGCGGAACTATTTGTCCGTAAGGGAAGGGAGGCCCAGGCTCAGATGGGTACCGGACAATAATTCAGTCAATACCTGGTAAAGTGTATCGAGGCAAACCTGAAAACGGCCAGGTGCTTCACGGTGACTGTTTATGACAGGGATAACTCGGAGTACACCGTGGCTGAAACGACTCCGACAGGTTCCTTCTCACTTGGTACCTACAGGGTCTCCCTAGGGTCTCAGACTTGTGATTGTGGATACTTCCAAGCACTTCATTTCCCGTGTCCTATGACCTCTCCGAATCATCGGCTCCTCATCCTCAATCGAGTCGTGGTCGTCATCCTCTGCATCCTCTGTCGATGTCCTGGGCGAGACATGTACTGGTCTGGATGATGACGGGCCGACAACTGAATGTGACCCTAGAGTATGTGCGGATGCTGGCGTCCCACCCAGCGCAAAAGTCTGCACAGGAGGCACCGTGGCAGGCTCGTTCAGATCTACATCTAACGGTGCCTGTGTCGCTGTCGTCTGAGCACGTCCTCGTGCAGCATCATCCTCCTGCATGATGGTCCGGATATCCTCAAGGAAATGCGGTCCACCGAACTCTGCCACAATCCTGTCACTACCAAGGAAGTCTGGAAACATGGAGCCCGGACTAACCCATGGAGTACTGTCCTGAAGTGTCTGATCGTCACCGGGAACACCGACGAAATAATCTCCAAGCCCAGCGTCAGTGTGAGTAGAGGGATCTCCCATACCTGATCCATACCACTCACTATCATGCCCCCCCTGATGGGGCCTTTCAACCCCGACTGCCTCACCTCCTCCAGCTGCAACCCTCCCAGCTTGATGTGCATCATCTCTACCATCAGCCCCCCTCCTCCTGCCTCCACGCCCACGTCGTCTCCCGCGACCCCTACCTGCGTCCTCAACCTCCTCCATAGCATGATCGAGCCAGGCATGCTCACGCTGGCTACGACGTGTCCCGACTCGAGCTCTCCTCTCAACACGACGTCTGTCAGGAACTCGGCCTGCACCCCTCTGAGTCGCCTCCTCCGGAATAGGAATACCTCGTGGATCCCCCAAGTACATCTCTGGCGACAGGAATCTCTTCCCATGCTGATCCGGACTTGTCGGCAAACAGCTGCGTCCCCAACAACATCATGATATAGGCACGGGCAAAGCGCCTAACTGTCTCATCGTCGGCCCCGACGGGACACTCGCCAAATGTCTCCTGGAACCATGTGCAGTTGACTGCGAATTTCTGAATTTGGTTTTCAGGAGGTAAGACACCAAGCAACTCATGGAACCACGTCCAAGCAGGCCTCCCACCCTCAATGTATAGGTGGAAGTCTGTGAGGCAACCACTAACGTAATGACCGTCCACCGGCAACCCCAGCTGGTATGCGACGTCCTGAAGCGTGATGGTGCACTCTCCGAACGGCATGTGAAAGGTGTGCGTCTCAGGCCGCCACCTCTCCACGAATGCACTGACTAGCGGCTCGTCTAGTCGGAACCATCTGTCGTTCAGTCTCGCAAGATGGTACAAGCCGGCCATCTGCAGGTACGGAACGTACCTCTCATCAAGACGCATCCCCTGCTGCCGCCTAACGCTGGATATGCAACGCCGAGGCTGGACAGTAGATGAACCGCATAATTAGAATATTTTCACAAACCACTATCATATTCAATTCATTTCATAAAGAAATAAAAAATTAATCGTTCGATGCAAAAACCATTAACAAAAAACAACAAACATTAAACCCTAAAAAAAGTAAACAAAAACCGCTAGCCCATTCCTCTACCCTAAACCACTTCCCTAAACCGCTATCAGACACTAAAACCACTATCAAAAACCATTAACAAAATCTACTAACAAAAATAACTAACAAAAACCGGTGACAAAAACCACTAGCCTATACCACTGTCCTAAACCGCTAACACTAACATAACCCACTATCAAAAACCATTAACAAAAACCACTGGCCAACACCACTTTCCTAAACCACTATTTTCAAACCACTATCCTAAACCACTAACAATAACATAAACCACTATCAAAAACCATTAACAAAAACCACAGGCCAACACCACTTTCCTAAACCACTATTTTCAAACCGCTATCAAAAATCGTTAACAAAAACCACTATCATAAAACCACTATCATAAAACCAATATCATAAAACCACTATCATAAAACCACGATAATAAAACCACTATCATAAAACCACTATCATAAAACCACTATCATAAAACCGCTATCTTAACAGAAAACACTATAAACAGCGCAACATCAGCGACCACTAACCTCGTCGTTGATCAGCCCGGCGATATGAGCAACTCCATCCAAACGATAAAGCCTCCCCGGATCGTCCCCCATCGCCTGAATATGCCGCTCCGGTCTTACTCGGCCCGAATGTTGGTCGTTTTCTCTGGGATTTGGTGGGGTATGAGAATGAGATAGTGATTCGAATGAACTTAGTTCGAACTCCTTATATAGGCGAATCCATTGTAATTCGAAACAAGTCGACTCGAATTACTAAGTCTAGCCAAAATCAAGTAATTCGAATCAATATGATTCAAACTACTCTCGTGTGTCCCTCTCCATGTAATTCGAAGTAATATAATTCGAACTACTCCTTAATAATTCGAATGAACTCCACTCGAATTACGTGACAATTTTCAAGCATAATTTGGCACAGTTTGATTCGAATTACGTGGTAAAAGTGATAGGGAGTAATTCGAATTCAATCAACTCGAATTACTTGCAAATCTATTTCGAATCATTTCGATTCGAATTACATAAAAATTTGATCTGGTGGATTGTTGTAGCAAAATTTGATTTGGCGGATTTGGGTAAATATGAGCTAGCCTTGGCTCATTTAAGTTTTTTACCCGATAAATAAATTTTGTTTTATAATTCAGATTGTGAGACTATTCTTACCGTGAATCACTTTTTTTGCTTTAGTACTTCAAAATCAACAATCCTAAAAATCACAGCATGTCACAAATTAGGCACAAAAAGAAAATAATGATGGAATAAATCACAGTACAAGTTCCGGAATGCAAACAAGAAACAAAGTGCTACTCGATACTTTCTTACAATTAGAGAATATAGGAATTGCAACCTAGCCTCTTCATGCACTTCATTATAATAGACACAAGTTTATAACAAGGAACACCATCTTACACCATCTTAAAGGTAAAATATTAACATCATCCTCGTTTTACTAACATCTAAATTTTGACAAATTTTACAAGCAACTTAGGTCTCTTGCTACAATTCACACTTCGTTTTCAAGATTTTTTCAAACTAGTACTCCTAGAACATTTGTTCCATATATTATCGAAACTTTAAACGCCAGTTAAAATGTTACATGATAAATTTCATGTTCCGTATATAAGGGTGGATGCTTCACGGGCCAAGTGAAAGTCATGAAATGCATTCCTCATAAATGCTTACCATTTTATGCCATTGTCAACTAAATAGAAACAATTTTAAATATTTCATCACTCTTTACTGGTCAAAAACATTTGTTCTTGGATATTAAAAAATTATTGCAAAATCCATTGAAAGATTCCACTTTTGCTACAGTTGACTGGACAAGCATTGTCTATTTACATATATCAGTAAATAGATAGAAATACTGAGTTAGGTACAAGTTATACTTACATCAAGTCTCAAATTTATCGTAAAATCCTACCAGAATAAGAGCATTCAAATTCACATAATTTTCATAAAAAAACAATAAAATAAAATAAAATAAAAATAAAAATAAAACCTTACAAGAGTATTTCGCAGGGGCAGAGGGAGAAGGACCGAGATTAGAGTTAATAGTGAGGAAGAAGAACAAAATGGCAATATGTAAAAAGGAAAAGAGGAATGCGAAAAATGTCTCATCTTGAAAAAAGGTGAAGAATGAATGATAAATCCTAACAGAAGCAACTTATTCATTTCTTTAAAATTTTGATTAAAAGAGAAAGAAAATGTGTAAAAAAAAGAAAGAAACAAAGAGACAAATTTTAATTATTGATTTTTTCAAAAACAAAAAAATAGAATTCTATTTATAAATATTTTTATAGTGATTAAAGATACTGCCACATAAAAGTGGAAGTAACGAATCCGTAGCTTAAACTTTGTATATAATTCTTTGTCTCTAACAAAATCCTTTATTTTAAATTCAAAGGTGATTTAGCTAGGTGCTCGGATTTTACTCCATTAACAAATTTCAATGTCATAGATTACTAGTTAGCAACAGAGACTTATAGATAGTTTGGTCTCAAAACAATATTACAAAAAGCTTGATTAAAATACAAATGATGAAGAAAAACAGGTATCCAAGCAATGCTCATGGATTCTTGCCAATTGTCTTTTTCCAGGTTTCATGATTTTTATCTATTCCTTTCCCTGTGGAAAATCTCCTTTGTGGACCCTATTTGCAAACCACCCTATATATCACTATACAACTTTAAACTTCGAATTAATAGTTAAATTAGTTCCTAAAAAATAAGATATTTTTTAAATTCATCTTTGAAAAATTTTTTAATTAAATTAGTCCTTCAAAGATTGTTAATTAATCATATTTGTACTCCAGTTACTTCATTAATAATTTTTTTCAAAGATTGATGTTGTAAAAGATTAATTGATAATATATATAATACCTTATATGTCTAATTAGATATTGATCAAATATGTTTATAAAAATTTATTAATTTAGTCATTTTTTCCAATTATACAAATCCTATTTTTAATATGACATAGTGACTAAATTGATAGATTTTCGTAAACATATTTAGTCTCTAATTAAACATGTTATGTGTCATGTATGATATCAGTTAATATTTCACATCATTAATCGTTGACAAAAATTGTGAATAAAGTAACTGAATGACAGATATGATTAATTCATAATCTTTGAAAGATCAATTTAATTAAAAAATCTTTCAAATATGAATTTAAAAAGTGTCTTATCTTTTAAGAACTAATTTAACTATTAACCCTTTAAACTTCATGCAGCCACCATTCGCCAAAAATAATAAATAAATAGCATGGCCAGATGCTATGCTTCACCTTGACTTGCATTTCTAATGCTTATAAAAATAATTATAAATCTTGTAATAAATCAACCTATACATAGTAGGAATGAAAAGTGTCCTTATAAAACACAATAACGTATTAGTAATTAGGTCAACAATATTCAACCTTTAATATAGTAAAAACATATTTTACAATTAAACAGAATTTATTTGCCTTGTTATGAATTCTCTCTGAAACTAATACTTAATTTCAAAATCAAACAAATAAAATCCCTTCAATTTTAAGATTACTCGTTCAGTAGATTTTATGGTTCATATTGTTATCTTAAGTGCATTTTAGAGAAGAGAAATGTATGGTCTTAAAAATACTTTAATCTGGCATAACTTCTCAAACATAAGAACTCGACATTTGAGAATCTGGTCAGTTCTGATGAACTTCAAATTGATATTATCCCCAAATGGAAGTATTCTGATCTCTAAATAATAATTTAAAAAAAAAAAAGACCATAGTTTGGTATGCCCTTATAAAATGGGGTAAACAATTCAGTGACTAGTGATTCACAAATCTCTAAATTTCAGTCCCATTTTTAGTGTCTACCAAACTGACACAGAAACAAAAAAATAAAGATAAAATTGAAAATAAACGGAAAAAAAGGTCACAAACTTTCAACCTGCATCTTATTCACCACAAAAAATGCCCCTTCATCCCCCACAAGCTAGTGAGTGTCACAACAACCTCTGAACAAACTATCCCACTCCACAGAAATCGCAGGTGAAAAAAAGAGAGAAAGGGGGAACAGAAGGTGTGTGTGTATGATAATATATTTCTCCTTAAAACAAGGAAAATTTTGTCCCTCGAAAAGAGAAAAAAGATCAAGCATCTTGGTCATGTAAGGAGGATTCCGAGGCCACTTCAAAGGAATTTGAGGTAGTATGATCAGCTTGTTTGGATGAATCTTCAGCGGCCTGTGAATTATTGATATTGTTATCCGAATGCTGATGCTCGTCACTCGATAATTTAGATGGTGATGTCTCGGGTGGTTGGAAAGTCCCTCTTCGATTTCCGTCGAGAGGGGTGTCCAGTGCAGATAAAGCAGTAGGTGTGGCCAAGCGATAGTTCTGTGAGATTGCCAAAACTGGATGATCAAATTTGCATGTTGGGCCATACTTGCATATTCCATAAATTCTATAATAAGAACATATAGCTTGCCCCTAAAAACAACCAAGTCAGGAATTAGGAATCAAAATATAATTAGAGGTCTTGTTATAGCTAATATGACAATATGGGATGCAAAGATATCTTTGGACTTAATTTCCATACATTGTCAGTAGTAAAAAGTTTTACATAGACATTTAATCATGTATTGGCACGTCAACAAAAGTAAAAAGCTAATCTAAAATGAACAAGAGAATAATTCTTATGCACTGCCTGCTAATGAAAAGTCAAGATGAATTGCCATATCATGGTGCCTAACTATTCACCATGATAACTGTTTACAAATTATACAAATTTTATTGGTTGACAATGTAAAATAGTTTAGATTGTTAGTATATGGAATACGATTATTTTGAAGTACCCCAACGATCAAGTAGGATAGGTGAACTTACAGGTCGCACAGGAAGGCCGAGTGGATTTATGAATGACTGGGCGATTCTTTCTTTCGGGTGGTGGAACTTACAATCAGATCCATACTTGCAAGTCCCTGTGTTCATATAGTATCTGCATTCTGGCTGATCAGGCCTATCTGGGAGATTAAGACTTACTACCTGCCCACCAGAAAGTGACTCACCCGGATTCACAGAGTCGTAAACAAGATTAGATCCAAGAAAACCAGTAGACATTGCAGGGTTCATACTTCCCTGATTTGAGAAACAAAATCAGTCAAAACCCAAAAATAGTTAAATCTCAATGGAATTTGCACCAGTAAGTAGTAAATCAAATTCTGCTCGAGGTATCAATCGGTGTATGAATTTCAAATGTGCGTTAAAATTTGTAAATAGAATGAATATGGTTTAAGAATAACAGGATCATCATGCACAAATCACTTTGTTTGAAGTTCATTACATTGTTATGAGGATCATCATGCACTATCACTTTGTTTGAAATTCATTGCCTTGTTATGAAATATGGCATTAAATTATGATAATCAATATTTTCTAAGATTCACGCATTTACATGTATAGACAACAAAATTCAGTGTGTTTCCTAGTGTCCTTGCAATCATTGTTAGTGACACAATAACCCCTGTTTGGTACGTAACAAAAGATCGAAAAATGCAATAAATTCATATAAGCAGGATATTAAATAGGTTGAACTAACCATGTAGCTGTTCCAACCCTGTATAATTCCTTGTGGAGAAGAAAAGAAAGGAGGCACATAAGACTGAAGGCCCTGTCCAGATAAATATGGCATTCTCGGTAAGGAATACGGATATCCACCAACATATCCAGATGTGGGGATCATTGAGGTAGGAGATGCAGCCACTCCAGAAGCTCCAAAAGTAGCATGCGGCGGATGATGAAACTTGCAAGCTACTCCAAACTTACAAGACCCAGTTCTCATGTAATAGGGACATGATTTTTCTTCCTAAAAGCAAAGAATTAAAACCTTTGAAGCAATGAATGAAATAGCTTTCCATATACGATTATGTTCTTCTAACACAAATCACACAATAATGTCGTAAAAGATGGCGTGACAAGTGAAAATTTGTATATGGACCTGACGCATTGGAAGGCCTAAAGCATTGAATGATACAGGAGCAGCCCCTCGCCTGTCCCGTGGATGATGATATTTACACGATGATCCATACTTACATGTCCCTGTCTTAAGAAAATACTGCAATGCATATTTTCAAACAAGGTTATAAGTTATTGGTATATTTTGTGGGTGATATAGCCCAATATATTTAAATGCAGGTGGATAGCAGTGAAACTACCAAGGAAGTGAACTATATAGTATCTCCTATTAATGCATTACAAAAACTTTCAATTATATTTATCTAACTCGTGTTAAAGGAAAGTTCAAGAATGATAACTATATTCTAAATTAATCTCACATTCTTCGTCATAAAAAATTTAGAAAATTAATTTCTGCAAGACAAAACTCATAAAATGTCCAATAAAATTATCAAACAGCTCATGAAACTAATAGACGTTACACCTTTTATAGGAAAAAAAAATCAACTAAGGCAAACACTATGGCTATAATTTCAGGTAAGCCACGAAGCTATTGTTAAAAAAACATCATAAAAAAGACAATTGAAAAACAAATGTACTTTTGATTAAAAAAAAAAAACAGAATCATACCTCACAATCAGGTTGCCCGTTTCTCTCAGGGAGCTCTTCACCATAATGAGTACCCTGAAATTCTAACAAAGGATGAGAACCCACGGTTTACTTACATATGATTAAAACTAACGAATCAATCAGACGCCAACTTAATGATTATAAAATTGTACACAGATTTCATTTTAAGAAAGAACTGATTCATCTACACCTGAAAGTTTTTACAAGCAAAAAAGGAAACAAAAGAAAGAGTTGCATTACCAGTGAAACATTAGCGGGGTGATTGTAGCGACAGTTAGTCCCATAACCACACATTCCAGTCCTCAGAAAATATAAGCAATCAGGTTCACCAGGACGATCCGGATACGGGCTAGTTTGACCCGCAGTATCTCTATCTCGATTGTCATTGATTTTCAATCGCCGAATTGCTTCTGCAATATAGATCAAAACAGGAATCATCCAATTTAATTCACAATTCCACGAAAGTCTCAACATGCATTCCAAAAAAAAATTTACCAGCAATGACTACTCCCGTAAAAACTAACTAGATCAGAACCTTACAAGGTTCCAACTCCACCTCATAAAAGACTTAAAGATCAAAACATGCATTCAATCCTTTGTTGCATGATCAAGCAAAGGAACACAATTTCCCAAAGCCTTGTACGATCACTCAAATTCAGGCAACAAAAAATTGAATTCAGAATATAGGGATTTGTCGGAACCTCTATATCCTCTTGCTATAGGAAGCTATTGTTCCAAGAAACTCATTCAGAAAAAAGAATCATAACGCATTCAATTCAATGGATCATCGAAATTCTCCAAATCAAGATCACCGTACCATCATCATCATCCATCATAATGAAAACCAGAACCGATGATTAAGCTAACACAAACAATACAACATTCCAAAGCTCCACAACAGGAAAACTTCACACAAACAAAAACACAAACACCACACAGGCATCATCACAAAAACAATGATCAGGACCAACAATAGCATGAATCATGATCACAACAAATAGAATCTGAAGCTACCTTCAATGTTGTCACCGGATTGATTAGAAGCAGCATTCCTCAGAACCTGCCTGTTTTCTGGCATATCTGGCTTTTGAAACAAAGGTACAATCTTTCTGCTACCGTTCCTTCTTCTTCTTCTCGTTTCAACAATCAATCTAAGAACACCCTTTTAATCCTTTAAGGGAGAAAGAAAAAATCAAGGAAACAACACTCACAATTTCACTCACTCGCAGATGGTAAAATTGATCATCATCAACAACAACACAAAGTGAAAAATTGACCAAAGTGACAACACAATTTCCCTAAGGGGGAAAAAAAGTACAATATAATATATAATAATAATAACTAATATAATATTATTAATATGTGTGTAACAAAAAGTGAGAGAATCGGAGATGAAATTGTGAAGAATCAAATGTGAAATCTGGAAAGAGATTATGGTAATAATATTCGCATTGGATGAAAATTCCCGTCAAATTAGAGTTTCCTGGTTCTGCCTTCGCAATCTTTGGAACATTTCGGATCTTTGAAATGTGAAACCCGACAAGTTAATAATAATAATAATTAATAAATAAATAATAAAAATAAATACTCTAAAGTAAGGTTCTTGCGCGCGTGTACGAATAATAAATTCAATGTACAATATTACCCTCCACGTGGCTGCTTCTCAACAAGTTTACGTGAATCGTGATTTATCGTTGCTTACTAATACCACAGCGCGTGCATTACAATCACTTCCCTTTTCCACTTTTATTTTATTTTATTTTATTTTGCAATTTTCAATGTTTGGAGTGCTTAGGAAAATTAATTGGCCTGAGAAGTAGATGGGAACAAGAGGGGTAGGTAGAATTTCAACCGTTGATTTTATTCTCAGGCATGATCACCATGAGATTCATTTAAACCCCTTGATTGCTTTTATTTATTTATTTTTAATATTTGTTGAGGATACATATTAAAAATAGAATTTAATTTTGATGTATTGCTAATAAAGTAGTTTTACACGTATATTTAATTATATAACATCACATCAGTAAAAATAATGATTTTTTATATTGATCGGATGAATAATCATCTAAAAAAATAGATATAATTATACGATCGTATAAAACAC
>NC_029791.2:7176428-7176776 GCF_000816755.2 Arachis ipaensis | reverse complement strand
CTTTGTTAGAATAATATGTAAATATATAAAAATAAATTATGACTAATCTAGTAGATAAAAGATAATTCTTAGTATTTAATATTTTTTAAACGTAATTTACCTGCAATGATTTATATTAAAAGTTTTGTAATTAAATTTTAAAAATGATAATTTTTGAGAAGTGACAAATTTATTCCTATATTGATAATGTCATTTCTTTTTTTCACAAATTTATACAAAGTACAATGCAAAAAATATAAAAAAGTGGCATTATAAAAATTAGGAATGAGATTATCATGTCTTTACATTTTTTTTTTTTATAAAAACATAAATGAAGAAGAGTATTTTTGAAAAAACAAATTATATACC
>NC_029791.2:7161396-7163587 GCF_000816755.2 Arachis ipaensis | reverse complement strand
TAATTTGTAAATAAATAAATACTTAGTATTAATTTAAATATATGATACATATAAAGGAAAAATACTGGTTACTTGTGAAAAAAAAATATATTGTTTTCAATCAAGGAGTAACTAAACCAACATTTTTAGACCATTTTGTAATCGTATTATTATTTGCTTTAATTTGAAAAAAAAAATTATGCCCCAATAAACTACTAAATATAGATGCAAGGCTGGTACATAGCATTACCATAAATTTATGGCCCCGTACTTGGAATATAAGTTGTAAAAATTTAATAACCCTTTATAGTGGCATTTTGACCAGGGGATTTTGTTGCCAGTTAGTGGGACCTTTTATAAATTGTGTGTGGTTAGGTTAAACCCCAATATTCGATAGCACTACCACGACTATATATAATTCCCAAGTTGCCATTGACCATAACCAAATAAAGCAAAAGTATGAATTAAAAGAAATATGTAGCAAAATTAATTAGTTCGTAAAAATTGAACAAAGACTTTGATCTCTTATTTGGTCAATGAGAGGAAGTAAACAAGACTTGACCATTCAATTAGTGTTGGTTTTTTTTTTTGGGTATTTTAAAATAATATTTAAGAATATTAATACTTCCATTTTTAAATTTGATATTGTCTTTTATCTTTTATAAATTTTTTAAAATTATTCTCCATTTTTATTATTTTGTTAGCTATGGTGATAACAGAAAATTTTCATTACAAGACTAATTTATTGTCTGTTGAAAAAATTAATGACTAATTAATCTGTTTCTAGATTTGTTTTAAGAGATAGAAGGTCAATGTTTTTTAAAATTTTGTGTGAATTAGATTATATCATATTTATTTAACGTTTAGACTAAGTAAATATTATACTACTAATTAATATTTATTGTTTAATCTCATAAGTCACAACTAGTGATAATTATTCATAGTAAGAAAATACGAGAAATTATCGAAATTGATTCTTGAATTTTACGCGTACTTTGGTTTAATCTTTAAAATTAGTATACAAATAATATTTAATATATATATATACTTTTAAAATAGGGTTAAGTACGATTTTGGTCCTAACGTAGAGGTCGAAAATTTATTTTATTTTTAGCATTTTTTCGCTATAAAATGGTTCCAAAGGTTTCACTTTGTTTTAAAATCGTCATTTTTTATCAAAATTTTAATTTTTATTCCAAAAATAACCTTAACTATAAAAAAAAACAAAACAAAAACAAAAACGTTGAATAAGGGAGAAGAGGGGAAGGGGAAAGGGATTTGCCGGGGGGAGGATCTCGCCGCTCCAATCGACGGCCGCTGCTCCAATCCGCCGCCACTGCACGTCATCGTTCGGTGGCTGGATCTCGCCGTTGCTCCTCCGGGATTAGCGGAGGTGCTCGATGGCGGTGGGTTTTGGTTCGAGGCAAGAACAGGACCGCCGCTGCTCGTGTCGTTCGGTGGCTGGATCTCGCCGCTGCTCTTCTGGGCTCGGCGAAGGTGTTCGATGGCGGTGGGTTCTGCTTCTACTTGTGCTCGATGGTTGAGGGAGGAGAAGAGGTCGCGCTATATGTGACGGTGGCGCTAGGGTAGCGCGAAGAGAGAAGAAGAAAAGGGTTGCGGCGCTGTGATGGCGGTTTCGGGTGGCTCACGGGCTTCTGCTTCTGCTCTCATTCTTCTCCTGCTTCTGCTTCTATTATGCTTTTGCTTCTATTATATTGATTTTTTATTATTGTTGCTTTTGGTTGCTTCTGCTTCTGATTGATTATATTGTTTCATTGTTGTTGTTGTTGTTGTTGTTGTTGTTGTTGTTCTGCTTTTGTTTCTGTTTCTGCTCCTGCTCCTGCTTCTACTTGATTCTATTGTTGATTCATTGTTGTTCTTGTTGTTGTCCTGCTCCTGCTTCTGCTTGATTACATTGTTGATTCATTATTGTTGTTGCTTCTGGTTCTATTTCTGCTTGTGCTTGTGCTTCTGCTTGTGTTGCTGCTTCTGCTTGTGCTTGATTTTGGGGGAGAAGAAAAATGGGCATTTTGGTCCGAAAAGACGATTTTAAAACTAAGTTAAACTTTTGGGACTATTTTGTAGTGAAAAAAAATTGGGGAGGAAATAAATTTTTGGCCTCAGCGTTAGGGACCAAAATCATACTTAACCCTTTAAAATACTTTAAATTTTATTTTTTAAAATTATTTAATTATTAATTAATTGGGATTAA
>NC_029791.2:7157839-7161284 GCF_000816755.2 Arachis ipaensis | reverse complement strand
AGAGAATGTAGGAATGTAGTTTATTAATTTTAGCGAGAAATAATTTTTTTTAATTTTAATAAGAGAGTGTAATGTAATACATTTTGGTTATTAAATTAGTTAGTAATGTATAATATATACGGTAAAGTACTAAATTGGTCCCATATGTTTGGACCTAATCCTAATTTAGTCCCTAAAGTTTAAAATGTCCTATTTGAATCCAAAAAGTTTTATTCAGTTTTAATGTAGTCCTGCTAAAAAAGTCAATGTTAAATAATTAACGTTATCGTTCTACTAAACCTTAATGTCTTTTCCTGAGGAGGTACAAACTCGACAGGCACAGGATCAACAACGGATGTATCACTGCGAGCCACTGGCCTTGGTTCAAGCACATGGAGAGCATCTTCGAAAACTCGCTTTTCGCAGAGAAGTTCGTCGGTGGCGACAAGGACAAGGGCATCGTCATCTCTACCACGGAAAACTCTTCTTAGCAACCGAAGAGTTTGGTTATATAAATTTTTCATATTTAAAAACTGAGTTTCGTTAATTATTTAACATTGACTTCACGGAAAGATCACATTAAAGTTAAATGAAATTTTTTTGGATTCAAATATGACACCTTAAATAGTCACAAAAATAATAGGACACTTTAAATCTTAAGGACTAAAATAGGATTAGGTCCAAACATAGGAACCAATTTATTATTTTAATCTAATATATAATATAGTTATATTTTAATTTTAATTTAATTTAATGTAATTAGAGAATGTTATGTTGTATATTTTGATTATCAAATTTGTAATTAGTCATTAATAATGATATAAAAAAATAGAGTAATTTAATTTTAAAATACAATAAAAAAACATAAAATACATTTTAATTATAAAATTAATAATATATAATAAATTTTAAAATCTCTAATTAAGTTGATCAAAAGTTAAAAACATAAATTCCATTCCATTAGTTTTTGTCCGTTTTGTAGTCTTCAGTCTTCACTCTATTATTACTGTTCGTGTCTACGTGATGCTGATGTATGTAGGGTTAAAGTTCATACATGCACTTCTTAAAGCTTCACTGATGAGCCGGGTTCATGATTTTTAATTTCGGAGATTTAGTTAGATACTTTAGTTTTCAATAACCAAATCG
Organism: Arachis ipaensis; assembly: GCF_000816755.2. Classification (NCBI taxonomy): domain Eukaryota; kingdom Viridiplantae; phylum Streptophyta; class Magnoliopsida; order Fabales; family Fabaceae; genus Arachis; species Arachis ipaensis. The sequence goes on along the minus strand of NC_029791.2, from coordinate 7,160,159 downwards.
ATGCATACAAATCATTTGAATGATCGAATTGAATATTTACTTAAAAAATTATAGTCTATATATTATTATACATCGAAGATATATCTTTTTTCTTTAACAAATAAAAGATATCTGATCTCTACTCTTAGCCACATAAATGGAGTATTAGTTGGTTACTTTATTAATACCATGACGTAGTCATTGAAATGTCTTTTAAGTAACGTTTTTATTTTTGGTTACTATTATATAACTATATATAGATTAAGGATTTAATTTATATCCTAAATAATTATATTACCTGCTACAACAATAATTGTCTATCATAACTTGTACCTTGTGAAATTTTATTTTCTAATAGTTTAAAGTTTATTCCGAGATTTTGTAGCAAAATAGGAGAAATGTCTAACTGGCATTTTGATTATAAACAACTATTTTATTCAAATAATCATAATGTCTAATATGTTGACATGGTACATTTTTAAGGTTCAGAAATTAAAGAAAGTAACCTTTGAAGTTATTAAAGATAAAGTTCATAAGAAGATTATGAATTGAAAAAGAAATTTATTGTCCTCAAGTGGCAGACACACGCTATTAAGAGTGGTGGAGGAAGTGATTCTTATTTACATACTCTCTTGTTTCAAACTTTCGGACACGCTGTTAACTGAGATTTATAGCATGCTCTCGTAATTTTGGTGGGATCAAAAAGACACAAAACGAAGAATGATTTGGATTAAATAAGACACAATGACGAGACCGAAGAAAGATAGAGGGTTGGAGATCAAAGATCTAATGGCACAAAATTTGGCTTTATTGGACAAGCAATGTTGGTGTCTAATGAAATACCCCAATTCTACACTCTCAAGAATGTTCAAAGCTAAATATTTCAGATATACAGATTTCTTATATGCAAAGATAGGAAGCATACCGTCGTGGGGCTGGAGAAGTGTTCTTGAAGACCGCAAGGTGATTGAGAAAGGCTTGTTATGGAAAATAGGCTCTGGTGCTAATGTCTGCATCTTCCATGATCCCTGACTCCCACCACCATTGCCCTTTAATGTCCTTCAAGCTGCAGTGACAATCCCACCGAATCTGCAAGTGTATTATGTTAGTGCGCTACTAAATCCTGATAGAAGCTGGAACAGAAACCTGATTGAGTCAGTTTTTTCAGTTGATATATGCAATAAAATTTTTTCCAACAAACCAATAGAGGAGGAAGATGAAGTTAATTGGTGCTTGACAAAATCTGGTATATACGAAGTTGGGTCAGGATACAAAGTTGCTTATGGGTTCTTTAATTCTTTTATTCTCCTACTTCATTGATGCCTCAGAACATACAAAACAACAGAGTATGGAATAGCATTTGGGAATTGAAATTACCTCATAAAATTAAGATTTTTTTATGGAAGAGTTTTCATGAAAAGCTTCCGATTTTGCAACAAATCCATAGCCAGTTTGCATCCACCGCTGCCACTTGCCTAAGATGCATGCTGGAAGATTAATCAATTTCTCATGCCTTGTTCCAATGCCCTCTGTCTTCAATAATCTGGAGTTTAAGTTTAATAATCCCTGACTTATGGCCGAGAGAAGAGGAGACCTTCATCAATTGGTGGCAACGAGCCTTATCTTGGGCAGCGGCTCAAATCGAAGGTAGACAAAAGATCTTTTTCATTACGGCGCTGTGTTGGAACACTTGGAAAGCGAGGAATAGGTGTGTCTTTGAGAAGCTAATAAGCCCAGCACCGGAGATAGTACAAGAAGCCAGCAGTTTAGTGCGTAAACTCAATAGCCATACCTGATTAATGCTAATAATTTCTCTTTATTCTTACTTTACTCTTTCTTAAGTTAGTTGTCTTCCAATCACATATGGTGATAATTGGGAATACTCAACTTCTTTTGTACTTCCTTATGGAAATATTATTATTTTATAATAATAAAATAATATCTATCTTTGAGAAAAAAAAGAGGTTAAATTGCTCATTAAATAATACCGAGATATTGGCTAAAAATAATGTAATACGTATACGTATGTATGATTCTAAAAAGTGGCTTTAATTAATACAAATCGTGATTCGTGACTAACAATTAATTTTTGTTGCTGTGCACATCAATTCGTCACTCCCAATTTGGTATTAATGACTTTGAACAACAGAAAATTCAAAATCAAGTGAATCTAACAAGTAATTTTAGTATAAATTGTAAGTAACGATTTGTTTAAAAAATAATAATAAATTGTTTAAGAGAAAGTATAAAAAAACAATGTTAATTGTGAACAATAAATTGAAATAAAAAATTTAATTATTAATTAATTATTTAATTTTAAATTTTAAAATATTAGAATTAG
>NC_029791.2:7156258-7157832 GCF_000816755.2 Arachis ipaensis | reverse complement strand
AATCTCGATATATGCACAAAATTCGTCGTCATCGTTCTTTAGTTCACACCTCGTGTAGAGCGAGGGATAGCTGTATACCGTATAGTGTAGACTGTGTAGTAAATTAGTAATACTAGTGTAGAAAGAAAAATGCTATTTGTACAACAAAATTTAGTCTTTATTCAATCTTTAAATTTAATATTTTATTATTTTAATTTTTTAATTAATCATATTTTCTATTTGTAAGGAATTACTTTTATTGTGAATACTTATCGCCGTAAAATTTGTAACCACTTACAATGCATTAATTTTTTGCAAACCAAATTATAAAACTCATAACAACTTTTCGTGTACCCATTTTAAAAAAATCAGTGAAGTTTTCAAAATCAATTAAACTCACTTCAATTATTTTTTTATTCAAAACATTCAAAATTCATGTCAAAAACACATCTAAAATTAAATAAACAACATAAACACATTCAAATTATGTATTAACACATATAAATTATTGTCATTGTAGTTCTAAATTACATGTTAAACACAGAAAAAATTAAACTCAAATACACATCCAAGATTATAAGAATGCATTCTAAATATTTTATCAACACATCCAAAATTTATGTAAAAAACTTATATATGTACATAAGAACATAATGAACAACATAAACACATCCAAAATTAAGTATTGACACATCCAAATTAGGTTAACATTACAACTCCCAAATCAAATATATGAGTGCAAAAAAAAATTACAAATACATTAAAAAGAAAAATAAAATACAGACACTTCTAATATTATACATAAATTTTAAAAAATAGAATTTTTTATTAAGCGGGAAAAAAAGGGATAACATATCTTTATGAATAAACTCAACTAAATTTTTTTAAAATTTTGCAAGCAGAACTACCAAAGACAAAGGAAGTGCGACCTGGGGGAGGAGACAGGGGGAAGCACGGGAGAAGGGGGCGGTTGTGCGTGGCGCGAGGGAGGAGACCAGGGATAGGGAGGAGCCCATCGATGGAGGAGGCGTGGGGGTGTGCGCCGGGGAAGTGCGCGTTGCGGGGAGGAGCGCGTCGCCAAAGGAGGAGATCATTGCAGAGATCATCGCAGAGGAGTGCGTATCGCGGGAGAAGACAAAAGCGGCCACAGATGAGGAGGGGGAGGCGCTGCAGCTCTGGATCTTTATGGAGCGAAGATTTTACTAATGATTTAAGATGGTTTAAGATTTATTTTAGAATTTTAAATTCGAAAATTTGAATTCTAACTAATTTGATTTTTTTATGTATATTTAAATTGTAATATATTAATAATTAAATGTTTAGTTTGAAGGAATATAAGTGGAAAGAAAATGTAGAAAAAGAAAATAAATGAAAAATTAAATTTTTTATTGTTTGATTTAAGAGAGAACAGAAAAAATAAAAAAAAAAGAAAAAAAGTGATGTGGGGTCTATTTAATTATTTTCTATTCATACATAAAATGAAAATGAATAAAAAATGTGCCAACGTGTCAAAATTATAACTTTATCCTTTATTTAATAGAGATAGTAAAATTTTTAAATTTATCAATTTTGAAATCTCAAAATACATCTCTCTT
>NC_029791.2:7146783-7156237 GCF_000816755.2 Arachis ipaensis | reverse complement strand
GTAATGTCATTTTGAAATACTGTTGCCTGTTAAGATATCTGAAAATATTCAAAAATTGCAGCATCGAAATTCGAAAAGTATGGATGTTGCAAAAAATCGTCGCCGTTAAAGCGGACTATTGGGAGGTTCTATCGGTGATAACGTGGAAGAAAATCAGCCGTTGGATTAAAAAGTCAGTTGTGGTCCCATTTTTAACTTGTCGGCAAATTTTCAAAGCTACATTACCAATGCCTATTTTTTGCATCATCAATGACGCAACAATATCAACACAATTCATGTATTCCATTCTTTTTAACAACAAAAAAAATTAAAATTAATTTTAGATCTTCTGCAGACTGCCATCTCACTCATCAAATATTTATAATTTAATACAAAATCAATTAGCATACTTAATAATAAATTATTATTATTATTGTAGACTAAATCTCGGTGAATGTTAGAGTATTTTTGTCTATTTGAAGATAAAATTACCTCTTTAAGAATTATGGTGGAGATGGCCAGAAAAAACGTGCGTGAGAGAAGATGAGATCTTTAAATTTATACTTTACCTCTTTAGTTTTCTTATGTTTAAGTCATTTTATTAAAGTTGAAATTTTCTATTCTCTTTATTACAATTCTGCCTGTAGTCTAAATTAGACCAATTTTTAATAATGAAATTGCATAACTTTCATAAAAAAATGTTAGAGTATTTCTAATAGAATATTTTTAAAATTACAGTATTCTTTACTTAATAAAAAATGTCTAAAGATGAGTCTATTATAAAAAATTTAAGATTTAAAAATCATTAAACAATTTTTTTATTAGTTAAAAAATAATTAGTAAAATAGGTGCTTGATATTATGGAACAAAACAATAAATTAAAATAAATAAAATAAATGTAATAATTACATTTATTGATTACTCTGTTGTTAATTGTTACTCTCTTTTAACTATAGTTATTAATTTTTTTTAGGTGATGGGACTAATGGGGGCAAGTGGAGAGAACGGGGAGACAACAGAGAGGTAGAATTGGAGAGAATCGTAGATTATGGCGGCGGAAGGAACATGTAAAGTATCACACGGGCTATAGCAGGTGAGGGATCATCAAAGATTCATGACAAGGTACCCTCAAGGATCTCTTTTAGAGACAATGTGGTGGGTACATCTACGGCCAAAGAGTTGTGGGTGTTTGAAAGCCTTGTGGGAGAGAAGATGGAACAGTTGTAGGAAAGTAAGGTGATGCAGATATACCATGTATTACCTTCACGCCTGAAACGAGAGAGGCGTTGGCAATGTCGTATTTAGATGCCACTGTAATTAAGGTTTTGGACAAAAACTTTAGTTACACGGCTATAGTTCATAAGCTCAAGGGTGTTTGGAGGACGAAGGGAGGTTATGAAGTTTTAGATGTTGGTTTTGTGTATTTTTTTGTTAAGTTCGACCTGTGAAAAGATAGGGAGAGAGAGTCCTTCTCGGTGGACTATGAATGATTGCAAATCACATGTGGCGGTGAAACCTTGGAGTCCTGAGTTTGTAAAATGTGGGAAATCTTTTGGATGTACATCGCTATGGATAAGAATCTCAGTTTTAAATATCAAATTCTATTAAGAAGAGGCCATGATGAGAATTGCGGTAGCAATGGGCATTCCGATTCGAGTTGATCTAGCAACTAAATCTACAAAGTGGGGCAAGTATGCAAGAGTCTGTGTGACAATCAATGTTGGACTACCTGTGATTTCTAAAATCAAAATGGATGGAGTAATCTATTCTATTGAATATGAGCACTTAAACTTAGTTTGTGGCAAGTGTCATTGCTTTGGTCATGTCATTAGAGAATGTAACAAGGTGACTTTGGCTTTTATTAATCAGGAAAACTAAGAGAAAGCATCTTTAGAGAACATGAGGCGAGTGGAAGAGCCGACGCCGATATCAGGGGCGGTGGAAGAGCCAACGCCGGGGAATTCATTTTCTGAATATGGTGTTAACGCGGGATTCTCTTCCAAAACGGAAGGAAAGAAAATCGCGGAAGAAATGTTGCATGGAGGTGTTATGGAGAGAGAGAGAGAGAGAGAGAGAATCATACAGGGGATTAAGGTTGGACTCACATGACCAGGAAAGAAAAAGGAACGTGGGCCGAGGATAAGCAAGTGGGATCGATTTCAAAGAAATCAGTACACCTAAGAAAAGTACTTGGGCCACAAAAAACATCAATGTGGGTCATTTCGTCCCAAACCCAGCCCGCACTTACTCCTTCTAACAAGAATGGAGTTTTATTCTCCGTTGGATTTGCGGAGAGGAAGAATGGTTTTAAAAAAGTGCAAGTAACTCCATATGTGACTTCTAATCATAAGAGAAGGAGACTAGCTTCTCTTCAGAGCTCACCTAATGATTACTGTACTAAAGTTCAAAAAAGCAACAAAAGTTATGAAGATGAGGCCAAGGAAAGCGAGGAGTACCATCCCAGAGATAAGAGACCTACGGCGTAAAGTCAATGTATGCTACATTCCAACATTTTAAGTTTTTTTTTGTATTGTGTGCCTTTAAATATTTTATGTTGGAATGTAAGAAAGGCATCGAATAAAATGTCCCGTAGCTAATAAAGAAGTATAAACCTTTTTTTTCATTCTCATTGAAACTCATGTCACTTATGATTCAATGAAGAGATTTTTGGAGAATTTGGGTTTTCACTCTATTGGGATTGTAGAAGATGATGGTCACAACGGGGGGATTTGGTTCCTGTCCTCTCCGTAATTTTCTTGTTCTATTTTGTGGAGCTTTCACTAATGTTTAACAGTGGAGATTAATGGTAGCGGTAAATCTTGAGTGTGTAGTGTTGTTTATGGGAGTCCGCAACCTAAGACCAGGGATGATTTTTGAAATCATTTGATGGAAATCTCCTTGTCAATTCGGGATCCATGGCTTATTTTAGGTAATTTTAATGAGATCATAAGTAATCAAGAGGTTAAAGGTGGTAAATTCTACACTTCTCGCACAAAATTTTTCTCTTACTCTGAACTCTTGTGGTCTGTTTGATTTGATTACCAATGGAAGAAGATTTACTTGGTTTCGGTGGGTTCAAGGGAATAGGGACGTGGCTAAAAAGCTTGATAGAGCTTGCAATAATGGGGAATGGAGGTTATTGTTTCCTGAAGCCTTTGTGGAAGTTCTCTGCCACCTCCACTCTGATTATTGCTGTTTATTAATTCGCTGCAAGGGAGCTCCTATGAGGAAGGGGTCGAGACTATTTAGATTGCAGGCAGTATGAACAACGCACCCTGACTATAAACAGAATATGGTGCCAATCAGAACCTTACATTTAAACAAGGTTGCTAAAGGTTCAACAAGCATCCTTGAATTTTAATTCCAAAACCTTTGGTAACATTTTCTTACGCAAGAGAGAGATGGAAGGCCGACTTGATAAGCTCCAAAGGAAGCTAGAATTTTTCAATGACCCATATTTAATTGAGCAGATGAACTAAGGTAGATTATGATATTGTGTTATCTCAAGAGGAGATGCTTTAGTATCAATAATCTCGAGAGCAGTGGGTTCATTTTGGTGACAAGAACACTAAGTTTTTCCATATGCAAATAATTATTAAAAAAAAAAGCTAATAAAGTGCATGGTTTATTGATTAGTGATGGGAGCTAGTTTTACGATGCTGAAGTCTTGAACAAGAAGTGCTTTCTTTTTATAAAGATTTATTTTGTTCTACTGAACAGGAGGATATTAATTGTATGAGTAATTATCCCATGCCAATTCTCAATACAGAAGCTTGCGATTCTCTCACCAGTCCCGTTTCTCTACTTCAAGTTAAATCAACAGCCCGCTTAAAGCACCGGGCCCTGACGGTTTTCAAGTCTTCTTCTTTAAAGAGTTTTTGAATATGGTGGGTCGAGATGTCTGAAAAATAGCTTAGCAAGCTTTAAGCGGGGAGCCTTTAAGTAGTGTCCTGGTAGAAAGGTTGATCGTTCTCATTCCGAAATGTGATTCTCCAAATACTCTTAAGGAGTTTCGGCCCATAAGCCTTTGCAATGTGATTTACAAGGTTGTGACTAAGGTACTTGTTAATAGACTTTTCCCTTACATTGTAAGCCCAACTCAAGGGGGTTTCATACATGGCAGGGGAGCTCCAGACAATATTATTGTTGTTCAGGAAATGATTCATTTTCTCAAGAAAACTAAGTCTAAGAAAGGGGTCTTGGCTTTCAAGATCGATTTAGAAAAGACTTATGATAGAGTCGATTGGAAGTTTTTAGCCCACACCCTTTCCTTGTTTGGCTTCCCTTCAAGAACCATTGCTCTTATCATGAATTGTGTTTAGGCGTCCAATTTGTCTATCTTATAGAATGGGAATAAATTGCGTAGCTTTCACCCAAAGAGAGGGTTGCGGCAAGGAGATCCCATATCGTTGTATCTTTTCGTTCTTTGTATGGAGAGGTTGGCTTGCTTCATTCAAAACCAGGTGGAAAAGGGTGCTTGGGAGGCGGTGGCAGTTTCGAGGAGAGGTCCTAGAGTGTCGTATTTGATGTTTGCTGATGACCTTCTACACTTTTGTAAAGCTACTAAAAGCTAGGTCCAAAATGTCATGCACACTATGCTCCTTTTTTCTAAAGCATCAGGGATAAAAGTCAACGTTGATAATTCAAAAGCTGTTTGTTCTGTAAATATTTCTAATAGAAGAAGGGTGTCTTATCTGGTGTTTCGCATATTTGTTTCACTCATGATATTGGTAAGTATTTGGGGTCAACCTTGGCCATCAAAATCCTCCCGAGCTACCTTTAATGAATTCTTGGAAAAGATTAAGAGCGGACTTGCAAACTGAAAAAGGAGACTGCTAAATAAAGCAGGGAGAGTGTGCCTTATCAAGTCGGTTGTTTTTTTCCTTCCTATTTACCAAATGCCGGTATTTTTATTTCCCTTATTTTTTTGTAAGAAGACTCATTATGTTCATGGGCAATTTCTTTGGAAAGATAAGGTTGGAAAGAGATGTCTAAATCTGGTTCATTGGAATATAGTTTTGTTACTGAAGAAGCTTGGGGGTCTTGGAATTAGGCATACTATGTATTCTAATTTGGCTTTGATGAAAAAACTTGTTTGGAACCTCTTTTGAAATCAAGATAAGCTCTGGGTTCGGATCATGTTAGCTAAATATCTAAAAGGAGAGTTAAATCCAAACTTCAAAGCAAATTCTAATGCTTCTAGTATTTATAAGGATATCTCAAAAGCTATGTCAAAAATCAAAGATGATTTTGGTTGGTGTATGGAAAGCTTGGACCAGAGCTTTGGACCAGAGCTTTTGGTATAGCAATTAGCTTCCTTATGACCCTTTAATCAATCTGGTTTCTTTTGTTCACATTTCTGACACACAATTAACTATCAATGGTGTTTGGGTTAACGGTTAGTGGCAATAGCACACTATTTCCACTATTGTTTCGGATTATATTTGCAATTTGTTGAAACTCTTTAACCTAGTTAATCATTCGGCGAGCGAAGATCCTTCTTGGTTTTGGGAAGCTTCCTCGTCTCGAACTTACTCTGGAGAATCCTTGAGAAATCAAGCTTCTAATTTGGTGGCTTTTTCAAAATGGGCTGCCTACTCATGACTTCCTTTTTCGAAGAGGACTCACTTCCTCCCCTCTTTGTTAGTGGTGCAATTTTAGTATTCAAGGCATAGAACATTGTCTTAAAACATGTTTCAAAGCTCTTCAAGTGTGGCATCACTTAGATGGTAACTCCTTTATGAATAATTTGAACTTAGACCTGTATGGTTGTATTCGAGAAAATGCTAAGAAAAATGAATTTCTCTTTGCAAGTACTTTGTGGTGCATTTAGCGTGATAGAAACAATGACATTTTTAATAGTAATGACCCTTGGACTACGTGAAAAATAGTTATGCTCGCACGTCATACAACTCGGAAGTTTTGTAATATTTTGTCAAATAAAAAGAACTTAACATCTACCATCTTGAGCTTCTTATGGGAACTTCCTCCAAGCACTATCGTTAAGGTCAACTGTGATGCTAGCCTCCTCCCTAACGATGATTTTGCGGGCTTTGATTGTTTGCAGAGAACCAGCAGAGGTGAGTGGATAAAGAGATGTACTAGAACCATTCCTAAGATGAGTATATATTGCTGCGAATTATTTGTAATTTGGCGAGGTCTAGTTCTGACTTGAAAATGTGGCTGTAAAGAAGTAATCTGTGACACTGACTGTCTTGAGGTATTTTGCTTGGCCAAATAAGGTTTATGCATAATTGATAAGGAGGACAAAAATATTATCATGAAAAGTATCAAAATCCTTAATACGAATTGGATGGTGAATGTTAGTCTCATTCAGCGCGCCACAAACTCTGTAGCAGGTCACATGGCTCAAATTGTGGCAAAGAACAAACACTACTACAGTTAATGGCTCCAACCCTGAAATAGTCTCAACATTCTAGTATCAGAGGAGATATCCACATCTCTTTATTTTTTTTCTTTTTTGTTTGTTTTGTTTTATTGTTGTTCTCTTGTCACAAAAAATTATTACCCTCTTCTCTCATCCAATCTCCTTATTCTAATTAATAGGTATATTTAATGATGAATTTATTAATGTTGCTTTACTTAGGACACTAAACACTTACTTTATTTTCACCCCTCCAACACTGTTAATATTCATAAATTATTATTCTCTTAAATGTTTCCGTAATAGAATTAATAGAATATTGATTATATATATGTGATTTTGTTCTTTTTGTCTTTTTTTTTTTTTAAGAATTTCGTTTGTTTATGCATAATATTGGTATCAACAATAAGTATTCTCAATCTTATCAAATTTATTCAATACCTAGAAAAAATATTATTTAAACGCAAGAAGTAGAACAAATAAGGCTATAGAAAGTATATTATAAAAAATATTTTTTATTCGTAAAAATATAATCTACATATAGGTATTATCAATTACAAAAAATATATTGTCAATTCTCAAAATACAATGTATATATATTTCAGACAATATTTCGCAATATCAAAACAAATTGAGGTAAGTCTCAAAGTAGTCCCTCAAATTACATTCGAGTCTCATAATAGTTTCTGAAATTAATAATTACCCATATGTATTCTTGAAGTTGCACTCTAAGACTCAAAGTTGTCCTTCAAACATTGTTCGTCAACTAGACGCCATCAGAAAGGTGAAGTGAACTCCCTTTTGACACATTGACAAAATAACGGATAAGTGATGTGGAAGAAAAAATATTTTGATGGCAATTTAGTCCCTGAATCAATTTTAAAAACCGTAATTCCCAAAATTAAAGATCACTATCTACATCCATTTTTCTCTCTTCTCTAACCTCGCAGACCTTCTCCTCTTCATCTTCAAATTTAAATGGCTATGGCTAGCTAGTGCGAGCAACGTAGCTGGGAACTTAAAAAATTCACGCTCTAATCAAAACTCCATGAGTTTTACAGATGATCAAGTGATGCTGACTTGAAACTGGAGGAGATTTGTAGCAACGGCTATATAGGAGGTAGAAGAGGCAATGATAATGGACCAGAAGCTATGATGAAAGTGGAGGACACAATACTAGTGGCAACAATAATAACAACAATAATAGAACCCAAGGTACCAATTCCACAACAGCCACTCCCAATCCTAACAATATAATATTTATTGAATTCGAAAACTTGCAACTGTAAAAATATAGGGGAAGATGCATAAGAATCGCTATTGATATTAAGATGAATCTATAAATCAATTGTAAAAATAAAAAAATATAGGCACTAACGATAAGTATAGGTGTTTTATCTGATTTTTTTTTTCACAAACGACGACGACGACAAAAAAGCTAAGTATAAAAATCAGTTGAGTTTTAAAAGTACATGCTATAGCAACGTCATTTAGAACAGCGCTATTGAAGAGAAAATTTTGAAGGAAGAAATTTGTGTTTCTAGTTTGAAAGAAAAAAAATGCTGAATAAATGATTCATAATCTTCTGTCCATAAAACAATATCATTTGATCCAAATTAAACACTAAACCAAATATTGTATCATTTTAAACTTGCCAACATATTAAAAGAAAGTCTACTTCAATTTCTGATGTCACTTAGTTGACGAAAAATATTTAAAAGATAATCTTAAGCCTTAAAATACAATTTTAAAAATGTATATGAATAACTATTAATTTATTGAACTACCATAAAATTTAAGTATAATTTAAAAAACCACTTTGAAACTTACCTCAAATACATATGCTAGCAAATATTTCTAACAAGTGTATCATAAAAATTCCGGTCTACAAAAAGAAGAAGAAAAAGAAAAAAATAGGAAAAAGAAAATGTTGTAGGGATTGAGTGGGTCCCATGAGAAATTAGCGTCTGATACGCAGCCAATGCGGTACGGCGATCGAGGCGAATGCAGTGTCATGTAACTCTCACTCTCACGACACAGACAACGTAAGATTTCGTGGTCCTGCGTTACGTAGTAACAGTTCCAATTTGACCACTAGTGTCTAGACACGTGTTCAGATGGCCTACTCTTCAAAAAGAGTAAGATTTGATTGGATCCACGGGAGGCATCAGGTGGACTCGCGCAACAGTGGAAGGGCTGGAAAGTCAACAAATATGATGACCCTATTCAGTTTTAGCTACATACATTCGCTACTACAATCTATAGGTTCCATGTGCTTTTCTTTGCTTCATAGGCTTGGAACTAACTAAACTCTATTTTATGAGCTAAACTACTCTTAGGTCCAGTTTGGGTAACTAACTTAATTAAGCTCCTTTTGATAAAATAACTTAAATAATAAATGACTCTGTTAAAAGTAACTTATAAATAAGTTATTTTGTGTTTGGATTTTTAACTCTAAAAGTGCTTATTTTAAAGAAATGTAATGAAAAGTAGAAGTATTATGAGAGAAATCATTTTTTTTAACTTCTCTATAAGCTCCAAAATAACTTCTTAGAAAGTTGCAATTTGGTTTTGAAAATTGCACCCGACATTAATACTATTACTTTTCATAAGTCAAAAGTTAAAAAAAGCTACTTCTAGAGTTTCCCAAACGGCCCTTAATAATATGTTAAAAGGCTTTAACTTACAAAACAAACAATTAGCTTGTAGTCTTGTACATTAAATGACGCAAATAATACAATTGAGTAAATATTTAATGGAAAAGTCTAGAGGACCAGCAATTTTATTAAATTTTGGCCAGCATGTAACCAGCAAAGAAAAATGAGTCATTGAATGAAATTTCACACTAATCTCATACCATTAAAATCATTATTGATGACTATTTAATGGCTACAAATCACAAAAATTACTGGCCCTAGCATTCCTCATATTTAAATTGAGTCTCAAATTTTAAGTGGGGTACTCTAATTTTTTAACAATTTTTTATTTTTTAAAAATTTTCAAAAATTATTCTAATTGGACATATACATTAAGAATTTAACTTTTATTCGTTGTTAATATACATATAGTTTTATATTTACATTAAATGTA
>NC_029791.2:7140356-7146763 GCF_000816755.2 Arachis ipaensis | reverse complement strand
ATCATAGAAGTGTTCATAGGTCAAGTAAAATTAATTTTGACTCAACTTAAATTCAATCCTAAATTATGCCTGGATTCATTTTTTAAATTCTTTTTCGATTTTAGACCCAATAATTTTTTTAACCATTCGAGTCGATCAATTTTATACTGGGTTCATATTAAATTTAAGCGGGCGTCACATATCTCAGCAGATGATGAACAACACAACAATAATGTAATATATTAAACCATATCAACATTAAACAACAAATATAGCCTAACAAACGAATAATTGATTCTACTATAGATTGCTTGTCAATGATGTTACTAATAACTAACTCTAGATCTCTTGTTCTATTCCTGTCGAATATTATTTCTGTGAAAATCAAATACTTAACTAAAAGAATAATGTTGGAACATATTTATTGGTCAAAATCAGACAAATGAAACTATATATAATCATAAAGTTTAACCAAATATACTATCAAGATGAGGCTGTAGCTAGTCAAAGATCTATCCTTTTTAGGAAATATTTTATTGTTTTTATTCAATGCACTTCATTCATATTTCTAAAATCTCTTGCATTCATTCTATCTAATCCCACAAAGATTATCACTTTTAACATTTCTTCCTCAGGAAAGCCATCTCACTTTGGATATAGCATCTCATTGCCAAAATGCTCATCATCATAAACAAAACACCATCCACGCCATGTTCTAAACTGCAAAGTATGTCTTTGAAAAACATAGTACTAAATAATTATTATTATCTTTTAATTTATGAATTTAGTTAGAGTATTATTTGTGCATAGATAAAAATATAGAGAAAATAAAAAGAATAATAAGCATTCACATTCAGTTGTAATCCTTGGCTGTACCACTTAGCTACCGGTTATCATCAATGACTTTTTATAGTTTCTTTCTTAGTTGCTTTTGGTCAACAGTTGAAATAGAGTCCTAAAATAGTGAAGAAGCCGACATTGAGGCCCATGCATGTACGAGATGACTAAAATTAAAGTATGAAAATAGAAAATCAATTTGAGTTTGTGTACTGATCAATTCACTCGTCTGCTTGAACAAGTGTGGAGTGGTTCAAATTTCTTTATGTGTATTTAGTAATTTATTAGACAGTAACATATCTTTAAATAGGTTCAGATTCATAACAAATTAGTCTTTAGTCAAGCAGACTAAAAAATATCGTAAACAACTATAAAAAATATAAAAATATATAAAAAAAAAGTTAGATCCTTTTATTTATTTGTTTTAAATAAGGCAGTTGGCAATAAGTCAATGAACTTTTTAAGTTGAGGTAAATTATTATCATTGCCAACATGAATTCGAAGGTCAAGAAAATGAGCAACTTTTCAAGCATCAAGGGTCACATTCATAAGGACTGTGAAGGTTCAATTTAGCATTAAATTAAAACAGCGTATAGCATATCATTTGTTTTGATCTCTAAAATCTTTGAAAACTAATTTATATTTAAAGTCATTTTAGGTCTTAACTGAAAATTAGTATGTGATAATCAATAGTTTACTAATATATTATACTAAATGTATCACATAATAATATGGGTTTGAAAGGTTAGCATATATACCAGGTATATATGGGGTTGAATAGTTTAGCCTGTTATATAATTTTCTTGTTTCTTTATTAAATATTTTACATATCCATATACGAAATAATTCTATACCATTCCATTTCGAACTTTTTCTTTTTTCCTTTCAATTTAATTATGAGTCATTCCCATCTATCATTTTTAACATTTTCAAACGTAATCATATAGTTTTAGACCAAGGCTTTGTCTTTGGTGGAGAAAGTATAATCAGGACCATGATGGACCAAGTGGAAAGATTCCGTTTGGATGGTTAGGATGAGATCCGTACAGCATTTGTTGAAAATTATATATTTGGCCCAAAACTTAGTTTATTTGTGAACCGGTACACTATGGTTTTTTCGGTTTGAGTTATAATCTCCGGTTTATTTATTTTTTTTTGTTGGAAATGGGTTAGTTTTTTTTTTTCACCATGGGTTTTAGGAGGTGTGTGGGCCACCATCGTTCCACCAAAAAAACTATGTAATACAAAACCCACATCTCAAAATTCTTCGGACGGTCACCACCCTGAGTCCGGCAATCGAATGGGGAAAAGTTTGGAAGGGTCTCTATCGCAATGACGGCGAGTGACGGAGAACCGCATATGCCCAGCGAAAGAAACGATGCCGACGAGAAGGTTTGATGAAATGGAGACGAGGTTTGGTGAGTCTGCAATCCCAACGGCAGCGACTAAGGGAGAGCTCCATATACCTGGCTGACTGGAGGAGAGTTCGATATTGGGAGATTGAATGGAGGAGGTGCCTGATGGTCTTCAACAGTGGCCGACGAGGGCAACTAGTTAGCGTTGCAAATCTTGGATGGAAATCCTGAATGGAGAAGGAAATGGGTCTGGTATGGGAGATAGGAAACAGAACACGGCCACTCGCAAGACATAGCAACATTATGAAGATGCTATCTCGCGAAACGGTGATGGCAAGAAGAAGTTTGTAATGGTCGTCGGTAATGGACAGTGGCAATGGAGGTGGAAACAAAGATTCCTGGCCGGCGTGTAGGAGGGAACCCTTTTTTTTTGTTTGGTCGATAGGTGGATACGAATTGGGTGATAGGGAAGTTGTTGGTTTTGGGTTCGATGTCAAAATAGGCCCGGACTCGTGCCGAGAAAAAAAATAGCCACATTCTATGCCGTTACTTTAATAATGCTACCCCAACTCCTCCTGCAGAACTGGTCAAGTAGTACTTGTACAAAGTACCCAAAAAAAAAGTAGCACTTCTACATCATCGACATCTACCTGTAAAACCTTGATGCAGATGCAAATGTTGTGCTAATCTATCGCAAGAGATTTGAAGATTTACCTTAACGTGGGAGTTGGTGTGTGAGAAATATTTGGTGGTCCTTATTAAGCCGTTTTAATTACAGCATAGTGAATGCAGATAACTAATAATGGAGAAATCCACTAAAGTAAAGCAGTAATAGTCAGCGTAATGTAATGGAGAAATCGCCGCGTGCATGCTCATGTATGCCGCGTCTGGGATCTCCCCAACACGAGTTCCGTCGCAGGGTGCACGCGGCTGCTTTGCCCTCTTTGTCCACCGGTCAAGTATTAGGCCTTTGGGGATAGCTGTCATGTTCAGATAAACCAGAACCCCAACCATGTGGACACAAGGAAGCCCAAAGGACTCCATCCGCTGACAAGAACAGCTGAATTCGTCGTCTTTCTCGGCCCAAGACACGGCCCATGATCTCTGCTTGCAGTACATTGCAACCTCGAACAAAACACAAGCGCTCGTCCTCTTGGTGGACACAACTCTAACGTTGCTGGCTAGCATCAGCACCTCCCGAAACAGTTCGAAAACCTCTCTTGTATAAACCGTTGCAGCGAATTGCTCAATGGCCTCGAGTTTCGTCTTCACAATAGGCTCGCCATACGCAGACTTGTAGTCTGCCACTAGTTCTCTCCTCCTCATGAACTCCAAATAGTGTTGGAAGTGCTCCACAAACTCCCTCAGATTGTACCCGTTGTGTATAAATTTTCCAAGCTGCATATTCAAAGCCTCGCACCTGGATGTCGTCTTCAGACCTGCAAAGAATTTCCATCGGATATGGGCATTGGACCAGGAATGCTTCTTGGCATACATCTCCACTATCTACGGATGATCCTCCAACCCGTGGTCCGCCACGTTATCCGTCCATATTGTCTCAAATTCGTCAACCTCTAGATCTCCCATGAGGCACAGACGGAATTTCCTGAGAAAACCCGGCCGTCCAACTCTAGCAGTGGCGTTCCTTAACAAATGCCAGCTACACAACCTGTGATGTGCACCGGGAAAAACTGTGCTAACCGCACTCTTCATGGCGAGGTCACCGTCCGTGATGACAGACTTTGGCTGTTTTCCCTTCATTGCCTCAAGGAATGACCGCAGCAACCACACATAGCTTGCTTCGCTCTCGTTGCTCAATATGGCGCAGCCGAACACCACCGTCCTCATATGATGGTCCACCCTTGAGAATATTACCAAAGGGCACTTGTATTTGTTACGACCGTAAGTTGCATCAAAACCCAGGACATCCCCGAACACGCTGTAGTCATAACGACTTGTACCATCGCACCAGAAGAGATTTTCCAGCCTCTTGTCAACATCCAGCGAGTACCTCCAGAATATCCCGGAATCAGTCGTCCTTAAAGTTCCCAAGAACTTCAACGTGAACTCCGCATCTGTCGCGCATGCCCGCCTTTTCTTCTCTATCGCATTATATATGTCCTTTATCTCGAACCCGACAGTCTCGAATCCTCCTGATTGATTGGCAAACGCGAGGAAAATCGTAGGCACCCACAACCCAGATTTTCTCATGGAATTGATTTGGTGCAAATCCCCTTCCTTGACTGCTCTGTGTGACTGCGACAGACCCCTAAACCTTGCATCTAGCATGGGATGATTGTGGTTGTCGCAGAATTATTCAACAAACCATCGCCCGCTGGCATCATCAGCGTGGACCTTAATTCGGGCTTCACACCCGCACCGCGTGATCGGTCGAGGATCCTTATTCCTGTCTTTCCGCTGCATGTGTTTCCCGTCTCGCTCCCCTTCCCTCGAGCACACGAATATCTGCCAAATTATTTCGCCCTCCGCCCCCTGCTTTGTTCTGCGACCCACTTTGGACCTCCTGACCGAGAATCCCTTGATGCGACCGAATTCGTTGTAGTAGTCATAAGCTTCCTGTAGGCTTGTGAACTCCGTTGTAAGGACGTCCTTGGCTGTGAGGGAAGAAAATTCAATCACGCCAAAGGATCCTATCCCTTCAACAATCCTCACTCCTGCTTCTGCATCTATGTCTGCATCTGCGGCGGACGAGTCCATCGCTTCTGCGTCCTCTACCGGCACGGTTTCGCCGCTCATTCCATCGTCACCATCCTGCAACGAACAACATGCGGCATGTGTTACAACAGGCGGTGGGCCACATCAACATAAACCGGTCAACAAAAACTCATAACAGGAGCAACAAACACACCTGCGACGCATGGACTCGGTCAAAATTAGATGAAAACTCGTAGCTAGGCTCCACAAATCCATTCGGCTGTCACAGTTCAAACAAACGCAGTGAGCAAGCAGAACATCGGCGTTATCAACCGTAACTATGAACACGTAGCTATAATCCCAGGCATCCTAAAATAACCCAACTAAAACTCATTCAACCATAAGGACCAACCCCGATTTTCGGTACACAAATTAAAAACTAACAAATCAAATTCGGCTATGTGCCATAATAAACGGCAACCTCCAACAATCAAACGGTTAAAACTGTTGGGGAAACCGGTGACTCACGAGCCCCACAATTGAAATCAATTTCGGTGCAAACCCCCCCTCCCCCCCGCGGCATTATCGGACGGTAAAGACCTCATTGACATTGACAAAGCGTACCTGTGAATCTCGTTGCCCTCTGTGGTCCATTTTCTTCCCTTATTGTGAACCTCGAGACAGCCAGATCTCGATCTGTGCTTCCGCGCCGTTCAATACCGCGTTCTCCTCCGCCGTGCACCGCCGTCTCCGTGCAGGTCGACCAAACGAACCTTCACACTGACTCCAACACAGCTTTCACCTACCTATTAATGGAGTTTGGGGCTTTAGGTTAATAACGGATTCTCGTCTCCTCCCCCTCCTTTTGGTTGTTTCTTAATTCTATCCCCAACCACTACTTTTGATTATTTGTGAACCGGCCCCAATCTTTTTCAAAAATTGAATTCATTACCTGATCCACCAAGGTCTTGAATATACTTTCCCCACCGTAGAAACGTCCTTAGACCAAACTATAAAACTATATAGATACTTCTCTGATCTCACTTTCTTTTCTTTTTTCCCCTTTTTTTTAACCATTGAAAAACAAATTAAGTGATGATGATGTAAAAGTAAAACCTTGATTTACCGACCCAATATCAAAGTGGAGCACCTTATTTTCAGATACAACGTTGCACACTTGCACAGTAAAAGTTGGTGCAATTCATAAGACTTTGCAAAAAAATAAAGAAGTGATTAGCAAACGCACAAAGACTTAATTGGTTTGTGTGTGAAACATCTATCTCCCCAGTTACCACTACCTCTATATATCCTACGAATGCTTTTTCATATGAATCACGTTTTCAGCCAGAAAACACGTACGGTGGTAATTTCTTATTTGATTTTAAATCTAACCAAAATTATGAATGAATTACTACATACATTGTTGGATGATTCTTCCATCAATCAGATGGGAGTGGATTCGAAACTTACATCAACCAAAATTTCGGATTTCTAACCCAGAAACCTCCCGTGAAATAAGTGGCATATATATACGAAGCTCGTTTGGTGCCATTAAGTTATTGATTTTTTTTTTTTTAACAT
>NC_029791.2:7131871-7140324 GCF_000816755.2 Arachis ipaensis | reverse complement strand
GTATATTTTTTAAAAAATATTTTTTATTTAAAAAAATATTTTTCATATAATAAATAAATAAATATTTTTATATTATTATACACAAATTTAATTAATAAATAAAAAAAATTATATAAAATATTTAAATATAAAATTATTTTTATTTTTTTAAAAATATTTTATAAAAAAATAAATAAATATTTTTTAGAAATTCACCCAAATAAATCCATATATTATTAGGTAACCCATTTTACAAGGGAAATTATAGCTAAAATTGACAAAACAGACATTTCTATTATTTAATTATAATTAGTTGAGTTTAATTCTAATATATTAACATAATTATAAAGTGTTTAACTAATAAAATTCATGCATTTAACAGTTTTTTCGAGTAGTGAATTTGAAAATTTGACACATTGTAGTACTTTATTTACATTCAAGTATTCAACACATGAAAATAAAATCTATTTATTATTAAAATTAAATTTCTTCAATTAATAACATAGCTGATGTGACATATTTTTAAAAAAAATTTTAATTTATTTTAATTGATTAATTTAAATATCTTAATTAATTATGTATGTATTTAATCCTTAGTACTTAATTTGATTTCTAATTTAGGAGATTGAGTGATAAAATAACATCGATGAAGGTTGTTGTGCGTCTTCTTTTTCTTTGTCTTTTTAGCTTACTTCTCTTTTTGTAGGGATCATGATTAATTATATACAATGATGTTTATGTATAACTAGTAAGCGAAAATTGTATCATATCTTTCCTTAGTAAAATTTTTATTATCTATCTTAAAATAAAAAAAATTGTAAATTATTTTGGGTCAAGAAGACCCTCTACTGGGAGACTGATGAGGGGTTTGGGCATCACTGAGCCACAAATAGAGCCAACAGGACATCGACCAGGTCGTCCAAATATACTGGTGGGTCAGCGACCTTCATAAAAACAAAAAGCAGACTGGTATGTAACTTGTTTTAGTATGTTAAGTTCATTTTATCTTTGTTTTTTAAATTAATTATCACTTTATTTAACCTATTATTTCAATATGGCACGAGATCACATACGAGATGTACAAGAATCGTGTCTACGGGATGTGGTCGTTCTTTGCTAACAATCTTCGCACCTCCAGCTTGAGAGTTTCGTCTACCTCAGCCACCAGTCCTACAAATTTCAAAGACGTCGATTTGTGGGAACAGGTTCAGAGCCTCACCCAGAACTTTCAGGACCAGAGTCATCAACTGCATCTGACAGAGGAGAGGTACAATGAGCTACTTGCACGCATGACAGTGAGGGATGCTCATGGTGTAGAGACAGAATTTCTGATACTACAAGAAAAACGCTGAGTATCGTCAGATTTAGTAACGGATGTTACCGTCGGATTTAGTGACAGATTTTTCGACGGATATGAATGAAAATTCATCCCTCAAATAAGTTATCGTCGGATTTAAAATTCCGACGGTAAATAGAGGCGTGAAAATTAATTTTATTAGCGCAAATTTACCTTGGAATTTTCCGTCGAAAAATTCCGACGGTAACAGGATTTAGTGAAACGCACCGCTTAGGCAACGACGAACCCTTTACCATTGAATTTTTCCGCCAGTAAATTTGACGGTAAATTTTGGATGGAATTCAAACGCGAAATCCTTCTCCCTCACCTCTGCAAACACTCTCTCTCTCTCTCTCCCTCCCTCCCTCCCTCCCTCTGGTCCAATGAAAAAGGGTGCACCACCATCACCTGGAGTTGCCGTCGCCACCGGCAAGCAACATTGTCGTCGCAGATCGTCGTTGTCACTGCTGCTGGAATTTCCGTGTAAAGTCTCTGCCGTGCTGTCGTTATTGGTGTTCCATACCGTCAATTGGAGGTCGTCGCCATAACCGTGGCTGAGGTCCACCGTGCCAAGGTAAGGTTGTTCTCCATTTTTTCTTTTGGTTGTTTGTTATGTTACTAAATTCTAGCTCCATCACTGTAGATTTCACTGCTGCATCTTGTCACCACCACGCTTCCACTATTTTACAACCACCATCAGAGATAATTTTCTTATAGTTTTTATATTTTTTCATATTTTTTTGTTTAGGATTTTGTTAGGTATTTTATTAATTATTAATTAAAACTTTTAATGAAATGTGTGACTAGGGTTTGTTATATTAATTCAGTGTACTTAGAAATTAAATAATATTAGGTTAGGTAGCGTGTAATTTAGGGTTTGTTTTGAGTTGATAGTGTTTTGGATTATTGTTAATTTTTTGAGTTAATTATTTTCTGAGTTAATTAGTGTTGATTGTTGTTAATTCTCTGAGTTAATTTTAGCTTATTAATTTTTTAAGTTAATTATTGACTTGTTGTTGATTGTTATTAATTTTCTGAGTTTATTTTTGTTTGAGTTGTTTGTTTTCTAAGTTAATTAGTGTTGATTGTTGTTAATTCTCTGAATTAATTTTATCTTGTTAATTTTTAAGTTAATTATTGACTTATTGTTGATTGTTTATATGAGTTTATTGTTGTTTGAGTTAATTGTTTTCTGAGTTAATTAGTGTTAGATTGTTGTTAATTTTCTGATGAGTTAATTAGTGTTGATTGTTGTTAATTCTCTGAACTAATTTTAACTTGTTAATTTTTTAAGTTAATTATTGACTTATTATTGATTGTTGTTAATTTTCTGAGTTTTTTGTTGTTTGAGTTAATTATTTTCTGAATTAATTTTGCTGAGTTGATTGTTGCTAATTTTACTAAGTTTGTTGCAATTGAATATAGGAACTTTGATTTGTTTGTTTAATTATAATTTGTGTGTTGATTATGTTTATAGCTTGTAATTGAAGATGTAGAACTTTCTATTCCAGAAAATACTCCTATAGATATGCAAGTTAATAGATATACTATTTGAGAGTCATATATATGCACTATAGTGGATTACTTAGAATTTTAAATAGATATACCATTTGCATAATTAATTTTTCTTTTCAATATTTTATTGTCTAGAGAGTTTTAACTATATAATTTACTTAGCCACCATGAGATATCTTATTTTTTATATCAAACTTTATGTAAGTTCATTTTTTCTGGATTTAAAGTATATGTTTATAGTGCTACTTTTTCCATACACGAGTAATTATTATTTTTCTTCTTTATTCTTAAACTTTGATGTGTGAACTTATTTGTAAACTTTTTATGAAAAATTATAGACAAATTATTATAAAAAATTATAAAAATTTTTTAATTATAAATGTCTTAACATATAGCTCTTAATACATAAAATCTCAATCATAGTTTTTGGTGTACTTTGTCATGATAATCTCTGTCCTCACTCCAATCCTTCTTTTGTCTTGATTATTTGCTTCTAGAGTGCTTATTTTCATGCCCAATTTTTGCCTCCTGAAAGAAAATCATGTTCATTTTAATTATTTGCTTCTAGAGTGCTTATTTGCTTAAGGATGCCAAGCTCATTAGAGTAATACCCAATATTAACAATACAACACGATATGCAAAAAAGTTTATGGCAGGAGCAACTCCCTTAAACTGTCAATATCACTCTATCAGTGAGATTTAAAGCTCAAACTTATGAAATTACTGATGCATTACCTGAATTTCTGTTCTCAAACAGCCATTAAAGCAACCACAGTGTATCCGAATTGGCGAAGAACAGCTCCAACTTTAACATACTGCTGCCATGGAAATCTGTGACATGAATGCCTTGGCTCCCAACTTAAATGTAATGCCTATCTAAATTACTAGAAGATCTTCTATCATCAATACTTCATTGAAATAATGAACCAAGGAATGATTTGTAGCCTTTGTATATTGGATCCTCAGATGATTTATCCTCTCCAGAGGCTTCAATTTCTCCATGAAAGTATTCATTCACACAAGCTGTAACATATCTCAACATGGTTAAGTGCTAATTATGGCAAATTATCAATTGATTGTATATATATTATCATACTGGCTCAAGGATAACAAAATAAAACTCAAAATTATTAGTCATCACCTTTATATAGTTCTTCTTTGAATTCTTTTTTTTGTAGTGTTAAAAGTTAATATCCGCTGCTAAATTCTTTGGTACTCATGAGGCAGGAGCTCGAGCAGATTCAGTAGATACAACAACAGATGGCGGTGTCCTATGAATAGATGCACGTATATTGATTAGGGTTCCTCGTCCTTTGCATAGGAGTACTGGAGTAGGGGTGGCAATCGGGGAAGTCCGCCTCGTCCCGCCCCGCCCCTCCTAGTGAGACGGTCTTAAAATCTCATCCCGCCCTATTAACTATTAAATAATATAATAATTTTACAATCATTTTAATAAATTTATAATTTCTAAAAACATAAAAAAATATAATTTTTATATTCACAAACATTGAAGTCTTTGTAATTATAAGTATCTAATAAACATAATTATAAACCAAGTTTTCATCCAAAATATAATTATAAATATTGTCTCCAAAGCAAAATAAATATAATCCAAAACATAATTATAAATATTGTCTTCAAAGCAAAATAAACATAATACAAAACATTCAATTTTCATCTCCATTCTCTTATAAGTTAGGTTGGGGGAAGTTGGATTTTTGGTAAAAAATTTGCAAAAATACTCCAATGCCAAAAAAACACTAAGCCCGGCAGGGAAGCCCACCCCGCTCTGGCAAAACCCGCGGTTTAAGCGGTGTGGGTTAGGCGGACTTTTGCTATTTGGCAGTCCTAATTTTTCAGTCCGGCTCGTCTTTTTTGACGGGTTACACGAGTTGACCCAGCGAATTTAGACCCGCTTGCTACCCCTATATAGGAGCCAAGATAGGCACCGACACCACCACCTAGACCGTCACCTCAACAGGATTATGGGGATGACGACGACGATAACAATCCGGATCCGTAGTGATTAAGGTTTTATTTTGCTTTGTTTGACAATATTTTATTTTTTTTAAGTTTTTATTCTATACACTTGATATTTCACATTATATATAACTGATTATTTTCTTTAAAAATACTATTTGCTTTCACTAATTGAGATTTGACTATTAATTATTGATTATCATGTTCCAACAAATTAAAAAAATATATTTATATTTTTTGTCAGATTTACTATTGCTTAACGGAAAAGTATGAGGAGCTAATGAAATTTTTTACAATGTGTACAATGGAAGTTTAGTGAGTATTAGAGATATAATAATTAGTGTTACTTTTGGGATGAGTGGTATCATGACATGGTATTAGAGCTCTAGATTCAAAAGGTCAAGAGTTCGATCTTTAGTGAACTTTTGAGAAGATGTTTATTATCCTTAGTACTCGAATGGTTATTCTAGATAGTATGAAGGATGTTCATTTTGTAACTCAATAGCCCATTGTACACATTGTACAAATAGTCTCTCTAGCGGAGTTAAACCCCAAAATGGTCCCTGAGATTGGCGTCATGCACTAAAATCGTCCCTGAGATTCCAATTGCACCAATTACGTCCCTGAGATTGAAAAAAGTGCACCATATTAGTCCCTGACCTATTTTCCATTAACGACGTGATGACATAGCATAATGACGTGGATTGTAAGTGACACGTGTCACTTCATGATTTGACCACGTGTAATGGTATGATTATGTGGTGACCAGTGACACGTGGCATGCTGACGTGGATGGTTGTGCCACGTGTCACAATGTTATTTGGCCACGTGTCGCAACCGTATTCGTCCACGTGTCATCCATTATGTCATCGTTGTATATGCACCAAATTAGTCCCTCACTTTGCATTAAGTGACTCATTTTAGTCCCTGAAATTGAATGTCGTGCACCAAACTAGTCCCTTCACCAGTTTTTTCTCATTTTTTTCTATAAATTCAAAATTCTCAATATTTTTAAATGCATTAATTTCAATTCTATTTTTTCACATGTTCTTCAAATAAAAGTGTTTTTATAAAATATTTTTTCTCTTGCGAATACCCTAACCGCCTACTTAGAGCTGACGTGAAGGCTTTTCAAGCACCTTCACTACCATCTCCGACCTCTTTCAGTACTTTTATAAAAAAAAATTTTCTTGCGGATACCCCTAATAACCGCCGTCTTGGAGTTGACGTGAAGGCATTTCAAGCTTCCCTCATTACCATTTCCGACCTCTTTCGTCTAGACTGTAGAGGTCAAAGATGGTAGTGAGGGTGGTTGAAGTGCTTTCAATCTAACTCATTTACACATAACGAGAAGTGTATTTCATAAAAAAAAAATATTTATTTTAATTATTAATTTATTGTTAAAAACACATATTTTTTTATGAGAAAAATGTGTCTAATCAATCAAATAATTTTTTTTATAATAACATACTTATATATTACAAAATTTACCAATGTTAAATTATTAAAAAAATTATATAATTAAAACTAAAAAGTAAAATCTTAAAAATTTTTATGAAAGCACTTGTATTTAAATGATATATGAAAAAATAAAATTGAAATTAGTGTATTCAAGATATTAAAATTTTAAATTTAAAAAAAATGAGAAAAAATTGGTGAAGGGACTAGTTTGGTGCACGACATTCAATTTCAGGGACTAAAATGAGTTACTTAATGCAAAGTGAGGGACTAATTTGGTGCATATACAACGATGACATAATGGATGACACATGGACGAATACGGTTGCGACACGTGGCACAAACAGACACGTGGCCAAATAACATTGTGACACGTGGCACAACAATCCACGTCAACATGCCACGTGTCACTGGCCACCACATCATCATACCATTACACGTGGCCAAATCATGAAGTGACACGTTTCACTTACAGTCCACGTTATTATGCCATGTCATCACATCGTTAATGGAAAATAGGTCAGGGACTAATATGGTATATTTTTTTCAATCTCAGGGACGTAATTGGTGCAATTAGAATCTCAAGGACGATTTTAGTGCATGACGCCAATCTCAAGGACATTTTGAGGTTTAACTCCTCTCTAGCGAGATCCTTAGTTAATCTATTGATAAATTCTATATCCTAGTACGCATAGTTGTCAGAACCGGACTGGACCGGTCGGTTTGACCGAAAAACTGGTAAACCGAATCCAATACTGCTCCGGTCTAAGCTTCTAACCGTTTAAGGTAGAGAATCGGTACGAACCGGTGAAAATCGGACCGATTCGAGCCGCTCGGTTTGAAGGTGAATCTACAATGGACTATCGATCTGCAACTCCACCGTGCTCTAAACCCTCCAGCGAAAAATTTTCCAAAATGCTTCCAGTGGGGTTCAAACCCCTTCCTCCAGGATAAAGCAAGCATGCTTCTACCACCAAGCTAAAGTGATTCTCATCAACTAATATACAAATTATAATACATATAGCATTCTTTCTTTTCACTTATATTCAATTTATTTTAATTTCAAAGTCACTCATTTTTAAATCAATTACATTTTATTTAACTATAAATTTTATTAAATATATACAAATTAAAAAGATAAACAAAAAATTTAATTAATCACAATTTATTTTTTTCATGATTATATGATAATTGATATCTATTAATATTATTTTTTTAATATATTATTTTATTTTTTGTCTTCATATGAAGTTAATAGTTGAAAATTGCTAGATGATATTTAGTTAAACTAGTCAACGGTTCTTAAATATCAACTTCACAAAAAAACAATTGTATGTGACTTTTCACCTATAATAATATAATAATAAAATAAATATAAACTAATTAATAAAATATTAAAATTTAAAAATGATAATTATTTTTATAAAAATACTAATAATAAAAAGATAATTAAATTTTATATAATTATTTAATTATACCGAATTAACCGGTTCGACCAGTGACTCACCGATTGAACCAGTAACCTAGTAACCCAGTAACTTTATTGGTTCGATCACCGATTCGGTTCTGACAACTATGCTAGTACATAACACCTCTAATTTTTCATCACCTATTTAATGAACTCTGCTGCTGATTATGTCAGAAATTATCATTGGATTACAAAATTCGACAATAATCAATGATTAACAAAAATTTTACCATCAAAATTTATCTGATGCTAAATTTAGCAGTAAAAAATTGATCGATGGATTCTTTTCGTAATTCCGTCAATAAATTTAACAGTTTCCAATCATTTTCTTGTAACGTTCCATTCTTAAAATAAATCTTGAGGGTATCAATTTGTTATAGTTTGTTACTAATCTCTTCTTTACTATCATCTTTCTCTCTTCTTTACTATCATGCTTCTGGGTAAAGGCATGATCTCTATTGTACATACGCATCATTAAATACAATTCTCTCATTCATTTTCTCTACTATTCTTTCAAGTTTTTCTTTCAATATTAATTTTTTTTTTAATTTAATCACAAATTATATATTACTATTAATAAGTAAATGTTATATTTTAAAAATAAATAAAATTATTATTTATTAATTTTTTATTTTTAATATTAAAAATAGTTAAATTTTAAAAATAATTAATTTATATAAAAATTAGAAGAATGATTTAAGATGATATATTGTTATT
>NC_029791.2:7131449-7131769 GCF_000816755.2 Arachis ipaensis | reverse complement strand
AAATATATATATATATTAAAAAGTGACAATAATCTTTACTAAAGCTTATATGATAACTGATAAAATCATAAAATAATGTTGTAGGGCATTCATGCTAGATTTTACGTAGATAAATGAGTTATACATACACTTTTATTTTATTTTATAACTATTTTTCTTAAAAAGAAAATTGGAAAATATTATTTTTATGAATAATGTAATAACTTTATTCCATGTTGAATAAATCAATAGAAAGTAGATTCCACGTTTTAGAAAATTCTACGCTTGGGTCTCACGTAGGGTGGAAACGTTGTTTTTGGGTACAATGACCACAAAACAAA
>NC_029791.2:7130463-7131152 GCF_000816755.2 Arachis ipaensis | reverse complement strand
GTAACTTATCTTTTAACTATTATTATTATTATTATAATGTTTAAGAAATTAGCCACACTCAATTAAGATGACATGAAAATGAAACAGTAAAGTTTGGTATAGTTTTCATCATCTGTTTGTTCTTTGGGACGAAGATTTGGTATTTTTTTGTTTTGGTCTGGTGTGTAAGAGGAAAAGTATTTGGATCATATGAAAGAAAGGTCCTGATAGAGTCTACAATGTAATGGTCTAAATTTGGCCCAAAATCGATTTTATTGAGGAAAAAATAATAAAAAAGACAAAAGTCGAATTAAACCCCTAAACTTCCAACCAACCAACTTTGAAAAAAGATTTGAAGTATCTTAATCAATCACTCTCACTAATTACTAGTATTATTTGATAAGGATTTGCAATTAAGAATAAGGTGTTAGCTAGAAAGTATTCTAAAAGCATTCAATATATATAAATTTAAATTAATGCAACTTAAAATATTTATGTCAAAAGAAACTTTTATTCACACAATTTTTTTGGGATAAAAAGTTAAATTGATCCCAATAAAATTCGGATCAGACACACTTTAGTTTCTAACAAATTTTTTATTTGTAGAAGTTCTTAAGAATTACTTTTGTAATCCCTTTATAGTTTTATCGTTTCAATCAAATTTATATAATATGTGTTTGACAAATAACTCTAAAAAAATTTACTATAAG
>NC_029791.2:7128020-7130213 GCF_000816755.2 Arachis ipaensis | reverse complement strand
ATATTTGACAAAAATAATTATAAAAAGATTTTTAAAAATAAAAATTTATTGAAAAATGAAGTATCCGATTTCCGATCTAACATTTATTATAAATCAAAAATCATTTTAGATGTTTAATCTACTTTTTAGAGCAGAAAATTGAAATAAGGCACCACTTGAGCAGATAATGTATTAATTGTGGTATTTTGGTCTTTCCACTCCATAGTTGATATTTCAGTTGTATTATTGCAACCTGTCAACTTTGTACCTGGAAGCACACTAGCCAAGTGTTATATATTTGCAGATATCGTTGTGTCTGCATCATTTAAATTGAAAAAAATGCAGCATATATCTCCCCTAAATACAAAATAAAAATGTAGTTAGAGAATGTTACTATATATTATAGAAATCATGGCCAGCTCCAGAATCATATGGCACCTTGAAATTTTGGCTTACATAATATTCATATAAATCAACTGCTATATAATTGCAATAGGTTATAACGAAGTCGCATTAAGATTGTAATGAATCAACTTTTGAGTTATAAATTAAAAGAATGAAGAAAAAACTACAATTGTGACGACATTTATAGCTAGCTACAACTACAATTTAATTAAAATTGGGGTAAAATATATTTTTTGTCTTTAAAATTTGTTAAAATTTTTAAAAATATACCTAAGTTTTATTTTGTTTTAATTTTGTCTTTAAAGTTTTTTATTTGTATCAAATATATTTTTAACAGCTAGGTTTTCAGAAAATTTAAGACTAATCCAGCAATAATGTATGACAACTATGTCTGATTTGTTTGTATTGAAGGTTATTCTTGTAAAATTGTTGTTTAATTGATTCTAAGTTTTTTGAAAAGAATAAATTACTATTTGTACCCATCAAAGATACAAATGTTGACAAATGTACCCATATAAGAATAAAACGACAATTATAACCACGGAAGATGGCTTCCGTGTGCCAAGAGTACCCGGACGTTGGTTACACAATTGGTCCGTTAGGGTATTCTTGGCACATAAAAGCTATCTTCCGTGGGTACAATTGTCGTTTTATTCTTATATGGATACATTTGTCAGCGTTTGTATCTTTCATAGATACAAATGGTAATTTATTCTTTTGAAAACTTAGCCACCAAGGTATATTTGACGCAAATAAAAAATTTTTAGAACTAAATTGAAACAAAATAAAATTTAAAGGTATTTTTAAAACTTTTAACAAATTTCAAGAACAAAAAATATATTTTACCTTATAATCGCTATATAGAAACCACATTTTGTGAAAAGAAGAAGCAAAATTCTTTTTTTTTTTTTGATTTTGAAGTATACAAAAATAACTAAAAATTACAAGTGGAGCAAGTTTAAATTTGTAGAATATTAAAGAACATTATAGAAGTAAACTTTGTCTAGAATCAAGTATGTTTTTATTAAATTGGAAAACTCATAAAATTAATTTGTAAGTTGTTCAATTTGCATAGTCAAAATTCTAGTAAAAAATTATAACTTAAAGATAAGTTAGTTTAGTTGTAATCTTTTGACTTAGCCAAAGAATGAGTTATTATACGATAATAAGATTAAGTTGATATTTATCAACTTATCATACAACTTAATAAAATTGTACAAGATGAAAACTTAACAAGATCAAGTTGATCAACTTAGTATTATGACAACTTGAATAAGTAGTGATTTATTTCTCATATCACTACTTTTAGGAAACTATATATAGAGGATTAAGGCATTTGTTAATGTATCACATGCTTTACATAGAATTAGTGAATAAAATTTTAGAGAAAAAACTAGTAAAATTTTTTTATACGTATAATCTTTTTGTATAAATTTTTGTAATATGTAAAAGAGTAATATAGACTTTTTTATATATTGTGAGAGATTGTAATTTCACCATTTTTATCATATTATTGTTTTTACTATTGTGTAAATTCTTATTTAGTTCCATCTATTTTTTCGTTTGCAAATTTTCGATTATACCATGTATACATTAAAATCAACCACCAATATAAAATATATGTTAGAGTACAAATATAATAACTGATTTTAATTTACAAATAATATTTTTAACAAATTTTGATTGCGTTATTTGGTTCTTATTAGTTCTGATACCTAACACATTTATACCTTCAACATTATTCTCTATGCTTGTGATTTTAGTAACCTGTTCACAACAGTAGGGGGAAAATATGCCGATTAAGGATAA
>NC_029791.2:7125418-7127873 GCF_000816755.2 Arachis ipaensis | reverse complement strand
GAGTTAGTTTAGTTGACCTATATATGAGGACCTTGCTTGACACCTATTTAAAAGAAATACAGGTAAATTAAAGTCAAAATAAAAGGCAACTTTTATTCTTTAGAGTAGAAAGTAGTTTAATTCTATACAATTGTGTTTTAATTTAGACATATATACTGCTTTTTCATCTACTAGTTACTAGTTAGTGATGGAATAGATTTTAAATTAGGTGCTAATATAGTTATATGACACGGCCCATACAACCTAAGGCATATATGATATCCGCTAGATGCATGAAATCTCTACTATACAACCCAGGTAGATGAATTTAGTGCTTAGAGTTTAATAAAATAATATATAATTTAGATTAAAAATAGTTGTATATTATATGTTTTTGGTTTTCTGTTATAGAGTTGTCGTGTAAATAAGAAGATATTTGAATTATTCATTAGATTAATTCAAGTTAATTGTTATATATTATATGCTAGTAAATAATAATCACTTATGTAACGATTGGAGGTTGAAAACAAAAATATGGTGGTTATGATTGATGAAAAAGATAATAGTAATTTCAGATTATAACATAATGTACTAGCATAAGCCGACACAAATAAATAAGAGTCTGTATTTTTTAACCTTTTTTTGGGTTTTTTTGGAGAATGAGAAAGAAACTTTTTTTTTATTTAGAAGGTCATTTACTTTGTGCTCCTGCAATAGTTGAAAGATTAGTCATTGAATTTTTTACCAGAATGGATCCTTGGCGGAAAAAAATTTACAGCATAACGACGTTTCTTTTATGTTAGTAAATATTAACAATTAATTGTGGCAATAACCAGAATTTATCTTATTTAATATTTATTAATTATTATAATAATTAATAAATATTAAATAGAATAAATTATGATTATTTTTAATTAATTTTTTTTAGTTATCAAACATTTTCCAAAAAACATTTGGTGAAGATTTTGACGTTTAGAGTGACGTGGCGTTCTTCATCATATTGCAAGCGTTGCCATCACGTGGACATATCTCACCCTCACAATACTACACCATGGCCCCACACTCCCCACTCTCTCTCTCTCTGCACTCAAATCTCTCACACAACCCCGAATTACTGAAAACCACACACTCTCTTCTCTCTCTCTCTAAGCCGTAACCGAAAAAGGAAGACAGAAGAAGCCACCACCACTCCTCCACGATAGACCTCCAAATGGAGGACTTCTCTGCTGGGCCTCTGGTCCCAGCCGTCGTCAAATCCGAGCAGTCCAAACCAGCCGCTGCCGCCGATCCGTCCGCGGCAACCGTCGGCGCCGTCTCTGGCGGCGAGATTTTTGCCGCCTCCGAAGCGGTTATGCCGGAGCTCGACAAGGATTTTCTCTGCCCGATTTGCATGCAGATCATCAAGGACGCGTTCCTCACCTCGTGCGGACACAGCTTCTGCTACATGTGCATCACCACTCACCTTCGCAACAAGAGCGATTGCCCTTGCTGCGGCCATTACCTCACCAACAGCCACCTCTTCCCTAACTTCTTGCTCGACAAGGTTCGCCTCTTCGCTTTTTTTATTCCGATTCGGCAGAGTTTGTTTTCGGGAGTTAGAAACTTCGAATTCGGTTCGTTTGGATTGGAATCGGTTGTTTCGTTTACGTTTAAGAGAGGAATATATGCGTGCTTCGTTGTGTAAAGGAACAGAAAACTTTGAATTCAGTTTTTCGCGCTTTAGGTGATATTAACTTTTTTCCAGACTGAGATTGTTCCTGTTACGTTTAAGAGTAGAATCTGTGCTGCTGTATGTAGCGTTCTTTTTAGCTGAATAGGTCTGGCTGATATTGTTTTTGAGTTTCATAACTCGCTGAATGGAATAATGTTGGTCTTGCTGGCTTCACTAGCGTCGTTTTTTCTGTTTTCGGTAATTTGAAAGCGTGAAAGTTTGAATATGAGAGTTTGAGCTTAATTTTTATCTTGAACTGGATTTACTTCGAAATGCAGCTTATTGTTATACGGTTTCTGTACCACATTTGTAGCTACTAAAGAAGACTTCTGCTCGCCAAATATCGAGAACTGCTACCCCTGTGGAGCATTTCCGCCATGCATTGGAGAAGGTTTGTTGTTCTAGCTGTACTACTTTTGATCTTTACCTTTGTCATAGCTAATTTTTTTTAATTCATTTTGTGAGTTGTCACAAAATTAAATAATTCGTTATTGATTGTTGTAATAATTCAAAATACTGTTCTATTTGTCACTCTGTTATGGATATATGGCATGTTGCTGTTATGGCACAGTAAAAATGATACTGTAACATTTTGTTCTTCAATAGGGCACACGGCAAAACTGATTGTATTATTATGAATAAAAGTTCAATTACAACTGTTTGCCTAAACTGAGAGTTGCTAAATGCTAACTCTGAATGACCCCCTTTTCTCTGTGGTGTGTTTTTCCCTTCCGTTTTTTTTATGTGTGTGTGTGTGTGGGGGGG
>NC_029791.2:7111501-7124379 GCF_000816755.2 Arachis ipaensis | reverse complement strand
TATAATTAAGGTGGAAACTTATTTTTTCTTTACTTCTGTTGAATTCATACTTGTGATTTTATTGAAGGTCGGTCACTAGCTATGTATATCTATTTAACAGGATTTTGTGAAATTTGGCCTAATTCTTCATATTTAGTTGTTTTATTTAGTTGATGATTCCTCTCTCTCTGTTTTTTGAATCTTCAAACAGGGTTGTGACGTGACAATTAAGGAGCTAGACACCCTCCTGTCTCTCCTTGCAGAGAAGAAAAGAAAAATGGAACAAGAAGAAGCTGAGAGAAACATGCAGATCTTGTTAGACTTCTTGCATTGCTTACGGAAGCAAAAAGTTGACGAGTTAAAGGAGGTGTGCTGACGTGATCTCTATCTTCTTTTTGGGATTAAATTATTGTTATCAACTTATCAATTTTTCCTTTCATCCGATTGCATTAAATGGCTTCTTCTGTACTAAGTTTAATACATATTTCTTTTTTCATTTCAATCTTGCATTCGACGGGTGTTCCATTTATAGGTGCAAACTGATCTCCAGTTCATAAAAGAGGACATTAGTGCTGTAGAGAAACATCGAATGGACTTGTATCGTGCAAGAGACAGGTACTCTGTCAAATTGCGGATGCTTGATGATTCTGGTGGAAGAAAATCATGGCACTCATCAATGGACAAGAACAGTACTGGTCTTATGTCTAGTACTCTAAATCTTCGAGGAGGGTTGTCTTCGGGAAGTTTGACTAAGAAAAACGAGGGGAAATCCCAAATCAGTTCTCATGGATATGGAGCACATAGAAAAGATGGCATCAGTGGATCAGAATCACAATATATAAATCAATCGGGTGCTGCTCTAGTCAGAAAAAAGAGGGTGCATACACAGGTTATCTTGGTTCATTATTTAGTTCTTGAATTCATTTTCGATAAATTATTCTTTAAATATTATCAATGTGATCTTTTTTGAAAGAAGTTGTCTGGAAATTCTTTGTCATTTTTCTTTTTCAAGACCAGAAGAAATAGCTAAACAAATTTGGAGAAGTTAATGATATAGCTTTTGTAGTTGTCTAAGCTTTGAAACGTTTTCTGGAAAAATCCTTTTTTATACCACCTAAAGCGTTCTGTTTTATTTGTTTATTTATTTCTTTCATTTTTCCTTTCCGTCTCAAAAACAAATCTCAATCAAATATTCCCTCCCTCATTCCAGTTTAATGATCTACAAGAATGCTACCTACGAAAGCGTCGTCATTCAGTAGATAAGCCCCATGGCCAACAAGAACTTGATACAAATCTCATAAGCCGAGAAGGTTACACGGCTGGTCTTGAAGATTTTCAGTCAGTTTTGACTACTTTCACTCGTTACAGGTATTGCCATGTTCTATCGTTTTCATATATACCAATAGATAAATACAATATTGATGTCAATTACTATTTTCTTGAGTCAGAAGTACCTAGTTATCTTCAACCTTTTCTGTTCTATTTGGAACAGCCGATTGAGAGTCATTGCGGAACTAAGACATGGGGATTTATTCCATTCTGCCAACATTGTTTCAAGGTGAGGGATTTATTTACTTAGTTATGGATGAAAGATTCTCACAGAATCTTTGTTATTCATCTGTCATTTTATCTTTGCAGCTGTGATTTTGTAGAAATTTTGTCCAACCTATTTTCAGTTATTGCAGTATGGTTGGCATAACCCATTAAAGTCATCTGTTGGTCAAGAATTGTTTTCTTAATTTAGTGTGCAATCTGTGATTTCTCCATTATATATTTATTATATTTATAATGTTGTGTATGATCAAAAGATATAAGACTATTTTTTTAGTCTAATTACTGCAATTAAAAGTTCGCTTTCATCAGATATGCAAGGTTTATTGGCAGAGTTATAGGTTTGTGAGTTGTGACCAATTTTTTCATAGTTCCAGTTGTGCACTTGTTTGCTGTAGGTCATAGATAGATCTAGTTCTTTGACGTAAAATGTTATATAAACCATTTATGTTTCTTTACCCAACAAGGCAGCAACGTAGCTTTTTTGAGGGATTGTTCATGACATGGTATTAGAGATTCTATAAATAAAAGGTTTAGACTTTATTCCTAGTTGCTTTCCTTTTTTCCATATAAAAAGTTTAGTTTCAGCATCGAGTAGAATACTATATTCGTTTCAGGGGATGTGTTAGATATAAAACCATTCACATGTCTCTATCCAACTACTTAAAACTTTTGGAAGAGATGGTTCATGAAACACAAAATAAAGGTTATAGCTTTATACAAAGGTCTATGATGTAAAATATAGTGTTTTGACCATATCTCTGATTATCAAGATTTTGGTCTTTGTTTGCTGGTTTTATGCCATATCAGTGTTACATATCTTAACATTGTATGATAAAGATAAAAAATGTTGTAGTAATAATTAAGGTAATATGAGGAGGTTGGTTTGTATTTTAAAACCTGACTGACTTTATCTCTCTCCCACCGCCAACTGAATGTGAAGGAATAAGAAATATTGAACTTTGCAGCATAGAGTTTGACCGTGATGATGATTTGTTTGCTACTGCTGGAGTTTCACGAAGCATTAAAGTCTTCGACTTTTCTGGGGTAAATGGATGGCCTTTTTCTCTTACTACAATTTGTATTTTCTGCTCTTCTGGGGTAAATGGGGGCTATAACTTTAACTTAGGTGGCAGTGTGGACCACTGATATTCACTTGGGATAAAATATATCACTTTAGTGAATTATGGATAGCAAAGTGTTGAGTCAAGTCTTGGAAACATGATAGACTAGTCTTGGAGATATGGTCATTAAGTCATCTTCAATATTGAAGTAGTATTTAGTGTATTTTATATGAAGTACGCTCTTAACAGAGTTTCTTTAGTGCTATTAACTTTAATATGAAGTTGATCGAGTTTTCTTCCAAGTCCCCTACTGAGTCAAATTTACAGGAGGAGGCATTCTCAAATTTGGCAAAACATTGATAACTTATCAAGGGATAAATAAACTATATGATAAGAGTATGACTGGAAAGAGATTCACACAGTAGAAAATGGATTAGCAATCTTTAGTGCTATGTATTTTATGGTTCTTGATGTGTTGGTTTTTAATTACATCAAATTAGTAATAAGGCACCGGTGCTGGAGGGTTTTCTGTTACATTTAGTGTGGAGGGGTACGCTGGTGTTGCCCGAAAAACCAATAGATTTTGAATGCAAAAATAACTGTTACCTTTGTTATTACTATCCAGGTTGTGAATGAACCTGCAGATTCTCATTATCCTGTTGTGGAGATGTCTACACGATCGAAACTTAGTTGCTTGAGTTGGAACAAGTATTCTAAGAACCAGATAGCTAGCAGTGATTATGAAGGAATTGTTACTGTTTGGGATGTAACCACTAGGAAGGTAATTATTGAATTCAAATGGTCAATTTATGTGTATCAGTTTATTAACTGATATTGTTTCCACCATTACATGCTTGATCTCATGAGTATCATTTTTTTTGGCAGAGTCTAATGGAATATGAAGAACATGAAAAGCGTGCATGGAGTGTTGATTTTTCAAAAACAGATCCATCTATGCTAGTATCTGGTAGTGATGATTGTAAGGTACTATAGCACATTTATTTAAAAGTTTAATGCTGATCAAGAATGTGGAATTTCCTGCCAGTTGAAACTGGCTGGTAGATAAGTGATTTCCTAAATTCTGTTTTGATTACTATGTAATTAATAAGTTATTCGAACTAACTGTAATTTCTGTCTTTTCTTCGAGCAGGTCAAAGTCTGGTGCACAAGGCAGGAGGCAAGTGTTCTAAATATAGACATGAAAGCAAACATATGTTGTGTCAAGTATAATCCAGGATCTGGCAATTATATTGCAGTATGTACCTTCTGTTCAATTAGAAGATGATATATCAAGTTAGTGCACTTGAGTTTTAATCCCATATATGTACTATCTTGCAATGTATCATTCTGCTGCCAACTCAAAGTTTGGCATTTCGAAGATATATACTTTTTAATTACATAACTGTAATATTTCCTCAGAAAATAGTTCCTTTTCTTATATCTCTGACCATTGATCATTTTTGCCAATTTGGATTCTGTCTGGCTATATATATATAATTCAGAAAATCATACTATTAGCTGCACATATGCAAATCTATCATCAGTAATTGCTTGCAGTAATGAAATTTACAATTATAATGATATACTTTACCTGTCTTTGATAGTGACAAGTTTTGTTATCTTTCATCTAAACTTGATTTATCTTACAGTACAATGATCTTAATATTCTTTCCAGGTTGGATCAGCAGATCATCACATCCATTATTATGATTTGAGAAACATTAGCCGTCCAGTCCATGTTTTCAGTGGGCACAAGAAGGCTGTTTCATATGTGAAATTTTTGTCTAATGATGAACTTGCATCTGCATCAACAGACAGTACATTGCGGTTGTGGGATGTGAAGGACAACGTACCAGTGAGTAATTTAAGCCAAGGAATTTCTTGTATTTGATTGATTATCATCAAATTTATCTGCATTCTGCATTTAACCTGTGAACTCCCGTTGGCTTGTGTTGATTAATTTATCAATAACCAGCCCACCTGCTAGAATTTATGTGTCGGCATATGGCTTTGTTATGAAAATTTACAAACTGAACTGCACTATAAATGACTCAATATAACCATTTCAGATGCTTATTTTGAGTATTATATCCACGAGTATCACTTCCTTCTTTTTAGTTCAAATTTTAGCTGAAGATAATTGGTGTACTCCAGTTGCACATCCCAAATATTCCAAATGCCTATCTGTTTGTAATATTGTTCCAAAGATATACTCATGAATGTAGCTCAGAAACTTAGGTAAATTATATAAATGTATATTTGTTGCTTGTGCTAAACACGTTTACTTGTTTTCCATGAGACCTCCTTGAACCACAATATTGGATTGATGCCTGTCAAAAACCATTGCTTGAGCTATGAAGTGGGAAGTATTTCTGCAATATTATATGATCGTTCCTTGTTTGTCTGCCAAGATTATGGAGAAATGACAGTATAAGATCTCCATAGCCATTGAGGTTGGATTGAGTCTGGCAACCAAAGCTGTCAATCATTATGAGAGAAAAGATGTTTAGACAGGAGCGGTTTACTCGTGCATTAAAATAAGAATTGGCACAAATTTGAGCTATTTGCTGGTTTCTTCGGGTTTTTTTTCCCAAAGACTTTTCCTCAGAGGTGGAAAATACCCCGACTCCAGTCGATCTTTTGAGGGATGTTATTTTACTTTTATGCCTGGAATGAGGCCTCCAATTATTCATGAATGCGGTCTATTATTGAAGGCCACAAACAGATTGGTCTTATTTTTGTCTGATGTCTGTGGTGACTGATATTGAGGCATTTTAATCATGGTCTATTACTTCACAATTGGATGCAGTGAGTCTAGTGACTGTTGTTACATGTTTTTCTGATTGATCATTACAGTCAGTTATTTTCTTTGGATATGTGGGGCTATTGATTTGGGCATCAGTTGTAATGAATTTCTTGTTTAAATGAGCCTTAAATATTCATAACTATCATAATTTTTTTAAAATACTGTATACCCCATGCAGGTTCGGACTTTCAAAGGCCACGCGAATGAGAAGAACTTTGTTGGTCTTACAGTAAACAGCGAGTACATCGCTTGTGGCAGTGAAACAAATGAAGTTTTTGTCTATCACAAGGTTTGCCATGTTTAATTATGTCAAAATTTACATGAAATATGTTATATATGCCTCGTGTGTGACTGAAGATTCAACCTCCTTTGCAGGAAATATCCAAGCCCGTGACATGGCATAAATTTGGTTCGCCTGAGGTGGATGATGCTGAGGATGAGGCAGGATCTTACTTCATCAGCGCTGTATGTTGGAAGAGTGATAGTCCCACTATACTAACTGCAAATAGCCAAGGCACTATCAAAGTATTGGTGCTTGCAGCTTGAATGTGTTATGTGTTTTAGCAAAAGCTGATTCCTATTGTTTGTAGGATGCAAATTGTACATAATATTTGAGTGTATATGATAGATTTTAGAAATCTTAATGAAGTAGTCCTTGCGGACTTATGATAAACCAACTTAAATTTTGATTCTGCCAATTATGGACATCGCCTTTATTCCGTTACACTTTGTTAACAAAAATGTTAAGACCGAAGTATCCAATATTGCATATGGAAATAATTTGTACTTAAAACAAAATATATGGAACATGAACTTTTGCTTTCATCAGTTGACAAGTATTATAAAAATCTAGTTAAAGTTGAGCTTCTTAATCGATAAAAATTTTAAGATTGAATCTTCAATTGGTTATCACATTATGGCTGAGGCCCATGGAGAGCACTTGTGTATAATTTAGAAAAAGTATATGTAATCAGTAGTTTTAACTATCGAAGCAAAATCAAAGCTACTGTGACTGGCCATTATAACACTTGATTTAGCCCTTTCTTACACAAGTTCCCTTGTGCTTCTTTAGACCATGCATCTTGCCAGGTTGCTATGTATGTCGATTGCCTTCACAGCGGTGCTACATTGTTGTAATAATGGTGTTCAGAACTCTGAACTCAGCTGGTATTTTAATTTAAATTTTGAGAGTTCGTATGTGATGAATATAACCTAAATAATTTGTTTAAGTACACATGAAGAATAGGTTCTACTAAAATCTTGTGTGATATTTATCTCGAGTTGTACTTGAATGTAGTCAAGTCAGAACTTTTATCCGTATGTCTGTTGAAGATTTGATCTCGAAATCATCCACTTTGAGCCTTTTAGGATCAATACCTCTAATCTGCTCATTTGTTTACCACATCATCCATCCACTATTGAGAATGAAGTCGAATACTAATGATTAAAAGTTAAAACCTCGCTGGAAATGCAATATTATTTGAATGAGTATGCAGTTGCTCCATACAGAAAAAGTAAATATTATGGAGAATTTTTAATATGTCCTTACTTTTATATTTGAATAAAATGATTAAAAGAGCATCCTACTAACACAAAAATGGGTCTTATTAGATGATAATGAATTTCATGCATGAATGCTACCTCCAAGAACTATGTGCTACTCGTGACACAAGAAAATAGTTTAATTAGTGCACCAGACGCCACGGAATCTGGATGACTGGATGGAATATTTTACAATCTGCTTCTTATTAATTTATTAATTAATTAATTAACGCTACAGCAAAATTAAGAACTAAGAAGATAAATAATGCTAAAGCGAAATTAAGAGTCACTCATGAATCATGATAATTCTTCTTACCAACTTTAAGTTAAAATTGCAGGTAAGTCCCTGCTATTCAAAGTACGGTAAGGAGAAAGTCCAAAAAAGTTTGATCAGTTCAGCTTTAAGCCTTTAACTCAGTGCATATCTATAGTTCAATCTCTGTCTTCCTCTTAATAGAACTGAAAACGGGAACTTCCACAACGAAAGAGATAACATTACATTTCAATCAGTGAGGGATAAAACTGCCAAAAGAACTTGGAGATCTGGGTAAGTAACTAAACATTCAAGTAAGAGTCTTACAACTAAAATACATTGAGGAATAAGCAAAACATGTAAAACCATTTTCATTCACATCTTCGTACACATACAAAAAATTGTTTTGTAAATAACTGCAAAACAAAACAAAACATAACTACTAATCTCTTTTACTAATTTCTAACATATGAACGAGTCTTGCTAATTTTACCTATCATATTTCTTATTGAAATCTTCTTACAAAAAAAATAATCCACGGAATATTCTAGTATCCTAAAGTCCGTGGTTGACAATGACAGCTTGCACTATGAGTGCTCTTACTGCTAAAATATTACAAGTAATCTTGACAAGATTTTTTAAAATAATTGGACTTGCAAGGTCAAGAAAACTTGAATATTATTTATAAAGTTAAAAAAAATAAAATAAAAACGTAAGAAGAATAAGCTCAGGAGAGATATCGCCATAGCATCTACCACACTTGTTGCATTTCTGTTTGAATTTCACAGCCTTCACCTCGTGGAGGAAGCGCCATTACAATGGACACCGATGGCATTTCGTGCACTGAACAAGACACCATGAAGACCTAGACACTACTTGAGGATGGTGCTGATGATGAGCTAAGGGAGGGTTTCAGATGAACAAGCTCAGATGAATAGTGCCATGAGATGATGAAGAAAGTGCTGCTATATAATGCATATATATAATGAAAACTTGCCAGTGTCAGCGACTCAGTATGGTCCAAAAGAAATGAAGAAAATGAGAGGTGGTGGAAAAGTTTTGTATATGAAAAAATATAGGTAAATAATTCCTAACTAAATTAAATTGGGTTGGTCTAAGAATTAGTTCATTAGCCCGCTTAAACAAGTGTGGAGAATTTAAATCTCACTTTTTGTATGTAGAAATTAAAGAACGCTTGTTGGCTTATTGTTGGTTAGATATCTCAATTAGTTATTTAGCGAAATTGAAAATGTATTTATTATTACGATACATGCATTAAAATTTTTTTTCTTTTTTAATTTCTATCTCTATATTAAGTTGTTTCAATTAAATGCCTCCTAGCTAAAGTGTGGGACAAGACTTATTTCATGTAAATTTTATATTCCATTTAGGCTTAAATAATTAGTTGATTTTTATAATTTTTTTCTACTTCGGTAATATTTAAAAATGATTTATTTTAGCTTCCTTCATTAATTAATATACCCTGTTAAGTATTGATGTAATAAGACTTGTCATATTAGTATATAATAGAACAAATTAAAACAGGCCGATAAGTTATAGCTCAAATGATGTGTCTCCACATA
The DNA here is from genome assembly GCF_000816755.2 of Arachis ipaensis. Lineage (NCBI taxonomy): Eukaryota > Viridiplantae > Streptophyta > Magnoliopsida > Fabales > Fabaceae > Arachis > Arachis ipaensis. Next base: position 7,115,601 of record NC_029791.2, on the reverse strand, counting down.
TTCAATTACGAGGTTACGGGTTTGAGTCTCCTATTTTTGGTAAAAAAAAAAACAAACTAAAACAGAAAATTTTTAAGTTTTATAAAAAAAAAAAGAAAATTATATAGAAATAAAAAATATTTTACAAGAACCAAAGACTTATTTAAATGTTTCAAATAATAACAAAACAAAAATTTTACTAAAAAAGTAATTGATTTTGACAATTATATATATAAAAATAAGAGATACATGTAACAAGTTCAAAATAAGCATATATTTCTTGCATTTGGTATAGTTATCAGGTATAATTGTCTGCTTAGCATTTATCATAACTAAGTACATGAAGTAAGAAATGGCATAAATAGTAGAATTAAAAAGAAAATAAAAATAGTGATAAAAGACAATGAAAACACTGAGGGGAGAGTGAATATAAATGATGATTACCTGCACGTAAATTTGGGTTGATGTGTCCCTTTCTAGTTAGGAAGAGACAGGAAGGATAATGAGAGTTTGTTTTCTTGGGATTCAAAAAATAAATAAAAAAATAATATTTATGATCCTACTATTCTTCGTTCTTGGTTGTTGTTGGACCCTCTCTCTTAAATTTTGATGTCAGGGTCTTGCTTGCCCTTCCTCCTTTCCTCCCCTGACATTCTTGCTGCCATAAACTGATAAAGAAAATTGGTTTCATTTTGAACCGTGAATGGCTTTCTTTGGGACTCATTAATTGTTGTACCTATCAGGTTCACTGCCTTAGCTTGTTAGTTGTTACCATATTCCCCCTTTGCTTTTTTAGCTTCATACTTTAGGCATATTCCTGTGCTCTAATCCTCATCTATCATCTATGATGTATCCTACAACACATGCATAAACTTAGGGTTTTCACTTTTGACCGCATCTATTATTAATAAGGTAACTTGCTTTATCTAGATTTTTGTTTATCTAATATTAATATAGTTTGTGGTCGTTATTTTTGTGATGGCTACGCTGATTATATCATTTTTATAACACTTAAAAAGTATTGTAATTTAATATATTTAATTAAACTACAAAATATGTATCAACATCTTATCTATTATCTTCGTATAAATATGTTTTTTGTGAGTAGTTAATAACAATATGTTTTTTTTTACAGTGAAAATTCAGGTGCAGTCGACTTCACGTGAAGTTGATAGCTGAGAGTCGTTAGATGAAAATTTAATCAAATCAGTCAAATCATCTAACAGCTATCAATTATCGACTTCACGTGAAGTTGATAGGTGAGAGTCGTTAGATGAAAATTTAATCAAATTAGTCAAATCATCTAACAGCTATCAGTTATCAACTTCACGTGAAATCGATTGGAGTTGAGTTTCTATTTTTTTTTATATATATAAATAAAAGTGTATGTAGTGCAACATATTTTAGCTAAACCTTTTACCAAATATAATATGGTTGGTGACTACTAATTGTTCATGCATGACTTCTTAGATTAATTTTAGGCTTAATAACACTGATTTATTCTTGGATGATAGCACCTGCAACTGTATACGTTTGATGTGTAAACTACATGAATCACATGATGCAGCATTTAATAACTAATAATAATTAATTACACAATAGCATATATGACGCAATAAAATAAGTTGGAATTAATTTGAAGTGTGGCAGGGTAATTAATATGAACAATGTAATGGCCAATAGATAATCTGTTGTCAAAGCCAATAGGGATATCACTGCATTATGACAGGATGAGATCAGAGAAAAAGAACCATGATTATTCAAAAGTTATTCAAGTGTTATCCTATTAATTAATTACTAGTTCGTAGTAGCTGCTATTGTTTTGACTTTCAACCCTTGAATTTACTCTCCTCCTGCAAGGTATTTTCACCATCCCTGTGTGTGAATCATATGAATATCATCCATCAATCTCTCTCATCATCAAACCAAAAGCCATTCCTTATTGTATGTAAAGTTGATTCTTTAATTTTCCCAACAAAATTTTAATAAGTACAAACCCTAGATGGAAAATGGAAGGTTTTGTCAGTATTCACTTATTAAGCACCTCAACCATTTGAAAGAGGAACAAAATTGGAGGGGTTAAGAGCATTCTTTGGGGTTATGTTTCTTAATTTTTTTTTAAATTTAAATTTAAATTTATTTATTCTGAGTTTCCTTGGACGGTATGTAAATAAAAAATATATATGTATTTTAAATTTGTTGTATAAAAATAAGAAAAAGTATAGGGTACCAATATACTATCTGTCAATTTATTACCAATGATAATTAATTATTATATTTTAAACACATGTATAAAAAGACACATCTAAAAAATACATCTATAAAAACACTTTTATTAGACACAGTTATAAAAAAATATTTTTATTACACATTTACAAAGATACTTCCATTAAATACCATTATAAATCAGAATTAGCAGAAGTACAACCATACTGGTGATAACGTGGAATTGTAAAAATAAATATTACAGAGGCTAACATAGAAATAGAGGTTTTCTTGTAGGATTGAATGACCCCCTGATGGTACTAATTAAGAACAGTTGAATTTTGGAGTGGGTCAAAATAGGAGACTTAGTTGGATCTTTCAGGCATCTATTTATAATTAGGGCAGTTTATAACACTCGGTTAAGTTATCATATTCACTTATTAAACACATTTTAAATAAATTAAAATTAATGTGTTATTATGTTATGTCTTATATTATGCCGTGTTTTAAGCTGCGTTTATTTCTAAAAATAAGATAAGATAAGACACTGAAAATAAAATAAAAAAATAGAGATATAAAATTTAATATTTTTATATATTATTTAATAATAAAATAAAATAAATTATAAAAATATAATTTATTTTTTTATTAAAAAATTTAAATATTTTTATATCTTTTTTATCAAAATAAACATAATTAATTCAGTGTTTTTAAATTCAATATCTCTATTCATATTTCTTCCACTTATGTAGAGCAGGTGAGTCTACTTTCTCTTGCACTCATACTTCTAATTAATCAAATTTGAGTCTTCTATAAGAAATAACCATAAAAAAAAAAAGAACTCAACCATTTGAAAATTAAATGGGGCCAATCATGTATGATATATGTAAGGGGTAATTTCTTTTATTTTCATCATTTAATTCCCACTGTTAACCCAATTGTGCTATTGGTCAATCCTTCCAATGTTAGCATGGATTGCAGGATAAAGATATATATGTATTTAGTGATTGAGAGAGAGAAGATATAAAGAAATGAAAGGGGTATTGAAGTTAGCTAGAAAGGGATTCTTGGGTCGCAGTCCTACTTTACTGAATGTGGGTTTTGTCCCTTTGCCTGCAACTTCCCAAATTCACACAAAGCACAACCCAAAGCCCTAATTCTCACGTCTTATGTAATAACTCCATATTGCAGTACTCCCATTATTATTACTTATTGTATGCTCAGAATCAGATGGGGTTAATTCTTTGTTCCTTCTTATTAAATGTCCCCACTTACACATATGCCTTCCAATATATCCTTTTTTTTTTCCTCACCAAAACTACTCTATATCAAAAAGAGAAATTTTTTAAAATCACTCATTTTTANAGAAAAAAAGTAAGATGAAAAAGTTTATATAGGTAAAACAAAAAGTTACACCGACATAAGTTGAACCTTACTTCATAAATATTAATATACGCTCTTGCCTTATTGCTTTTATTTTAATTAGACGTAATATTTTAGCGAAAATTTCTTTGATGAATAGGAAAAATGAGTGAAGAGTGAAAATTCTCACTAAATTTATATAGAGATGTACAATATAATATAATGCACATATATAATCTTTTCTTTTTTTTAACTTCTACTCTTATAAAAAGAGCTATCTTTATCCTTATTCAACAATATTGTCCACCATATTATTACCATACATTTGCTACTATTTTATAAATAATATATATAGGCTAATACAATTTACGTGTTTTCTTAATCTTACAACAATATCCTAATACGAATTATGTGCATAAGGGTTATACAATTTTTAAACGTATATCATTTTAGTGTATGACGATTTATATTGTAATCCTAACCCACACCATCCACTCTAGTAGTTCAATTTATATAATAAAAAATATTATATTAATTTTGTTTTAGGTGATTCA
>NC_029791.2:7100441-7111477 GCF_000816755.2 Arachis ipaensis | reverse complement strand
GTCACAAGATATAACTCAAATGATATAGTCTTTTTATACTCACTTAAAAATATTTTTTCACTATCACTATTTCAATCTTAGGAGAATAAAATATTTAAAAATTAAATTTCTCTTTTTTCTGATAAACACCAACTATTTTTAAATGAGGTGGACCTTTAGGACGTGCAATCTATATAGCAGGTTCACCAGCATAAAAAATAATTATATGAATTATTTTTTCGCCTTCCATCATCTCAATAATAATTTGATTTTTCAGAACAAATACTATATTCATGAAAGGAAAAATCTCATAGAAGAGCTTTCGACTGAGAATTTTTTCATAAATCATGACCATTATAGTTGAGTTGAAGTAATCTTTAGGTTTTTGTGCAGAAAAGAGATCCTCATTTGACTAGAACCTCAAATAAAATTCACCATTATGCTGCAAAAGTGCAATGCCACAAGTCTTCAGCCGCTATAACCCAATGGCGATTTTTTAGATAGCAATTTCTTCAGAAATCACTATACTCTATAATAGTTTTTATCCAGCACAAAAACCCACATAAATCGCTACACTCTGTAACCATTATACTCTATAGTAATTTCTATAAATATGAAAAAGTTGGAAAAATATCTACAATATTAAAAAATTATAATCTGATAAATTTAATTTTTAAACATTTTATATATATAACTTGCCATAGATCTTATTACTTAAAATTTAATTAATTAACACATCTTGTAAATATGTATTTGCAATATTGTTACAATCACCAAATTTTTCAAAAATAAAATTTATAAATAATTTTATTTTACCGATACATAATATTATGTCAATAAAAATAATTATTATAAAAATAAATATCATTAAATAGTGGTATAAAATATTAATTTTATATTATTAATATATTAGAATTAAATTCTTTTATAAATATAAAATATTTTTTATCTCTTAAACTAATTTGTAAAATTGAATTAGATTGAATGTTAAAAAATACTTTGATTTTAATTAAGAAGTAAGATCGAACTCATTTGAGAGGGGTATGGAGAGTAGAGAGTGATTATAATTCCTGAACTGAGTGGTATGACTGACAACCTTTTTTTGTTGTCTGAATCACAAACCTGTGAAGTCATCATGATATTTTAACGTCATGCAGCCCCCTAGGTCAACTCAAAAAGTAATGCATGGTTTTGAACGTACTAATTCTACTTTTGTTTCTTACTTCGTTTTTCATTTAGGGTAATTATTATTTCGGTACAATAAATTACAAAACTAATTTTAATTATTAATAAACCTCGGTTTTGTAGTTCACTCTTTTTCTAAGAGAAAGTATAGAAAATAATTTTAATTATTTATTTTTATTGTAAAATTATTTTTTAAAAATTAGAATTTTGAATTTAAAATTAAAATTTAACATTTAAAAATTGATATCGACCGAAAAAATGACTCTCTAGTTAAACTCTTTTGCTAAATAGGTTTTTCTTGGTGTCTTTTTGCTAAATAGGGTAACCTATCCTTCTGTATATATTGGGAATTCATTAAAAATTGAACATATATTTGAACCAACTCAATTATAATACGGAGTATAAAAATTCTTCAAAATTAATTCACCCTGAAAACGAGTAGTTAACACTCGTAATAAATAGAGTTATTACTTTATTTTATGTCAAAAGTTACTTTAATTTTCTGTTCTTTTTTAGAAAAAATGTTACTTTTCTATGACATACTTATTTTTGTGTTTAGAGTTAGGACATACAACACCTAAAGTAATATAACTCAACGGCAATATACACATAAGAAGGCCAGAAAATATTTTCAAATAGAATAAGTAAAGAGAACTAATTTATAATTAGTTAATATTAGTTATTTTTTATTGTAAAATTATTTATTTTATCTTATTTTTTGTGAAAAATATAATTTACACACATAAATAAATAAAATTTATTTATTAAAGATAATTTAATTAAATAATAGTCAAAATTACTTAAAAACAGCTGACTTTCTAGAGTTTTTGTAATTTAAAATGATTGGAGGGCTGAAATCAAACCCAAAATGACTAAATTTCGTTCATGTTTTAGTTCTAAGAGAATGGAGGTTCTAATTATAGTGAGATTAGAAATAAACTCTTCCCTTTCTTTTAATTAGGGTTTAGAATTTATGTTAATTAAGAAAGACATTATTAGTTATTAATAACGAAAACGTCGAAATCTCAATAGAGGCGGGATGTTAATTCTCTTTGATTTAAGTTTGAAAAATTGATTGAAAATACCAAATTCCCAATTTTTTATAGATGTAAACTAACAAAAGAACTATTTATACTTTTATGGATAAAAACTCTCGCTTTCATCACTTAAAAAAAATAATTTTTACCACAATTTTCCTTCAAGGAACATCGTATAGGAGTTTTTAACTATTAGAAGTTGAAAGTATATATGATGGAAATATATGTTTGTTAGATGCATGTTTAGAACATATTCTATATATAGGACAAATTTCTCCAATAATATTCTAATTGGTGTGATTTTTCATGATTGTATTACGGCAAATATTTATACGAAATAACAATTGAAAATAATAAAATAATTTAACATGTTTGATTAAACTGCTTAATATAATAATGTCAATTTTTTTTCTTTACGTTAACATATTTTCATGTAAGTCCCTACATAATATCATTTTTGTTATGTCTCGACTCTGAAATTAATTTAGCTAAAAAATAATTTTTTTTTTCTAAAATTAGGAGTAAGATTGGAATTTGAAATTTTTAGATAAAAACAAAGAGATTATGTCATTTGAGTTATAGTTCGTTGGATAGAAAGTTAATTTAATTTCCTAAAACTTTGTGATCAATTATATATCTTGGTTAAATGATGTTCTTAAATTCTCTCAATTTTTTTTTTGTCATAAATTTAGACACACACTCTAACACTACTTAAAGAATATCATCACACTAAGACTTGAATGTGGGTATAGTTTTAAATAAGGTACAAGATATAGTATTAGTACAAGGCTCCAACCACAAATTGTCTCAATTATATTGTACTACAAGTATTTACCCCCCCTGAAATTGTACAAGAAAGAGTCAATCTTCAAATTCAACTTGTTGGGCCCCCTTTGGTACTTTTGGCCTGCTGGAATCCCCCATGCCAAGTGAATCTCCTCCACTCCATCAATACATTGATTGGACACAAATTCATCAAAAACACCCTTTCTACTTGGAGGACTTTCTTGTCATTTTATATATGTATATATAAGGAAGGCATAAAATTAGGTTAAAGTATTAAATTGGTCCTTATATTTGAACGTAATTCTGTTTTGATCTTTAAGATTTAAAATGTCTTATTTGAATCCAAAAAAGTTTCATTTAGCTTCAATATAATCCTACTGTGAGGTTAAAGTTAAATAATTAACAGAATATCCTATATGATAACAGTACAAAAACAAGGTTGATAATATAGAGAACAAGTACAAGCTCTAGGGCACAAAATCAACCGTAAATGTATTAATACATTTATTTATTATTCTTCTTACAATTTAAATGAAATATTTTCTATAGAATTAAAGAGAATGATAAATAAATGTATAGATGCATCCACAGTTGATTTTGTGTCTCTGGAACTTGTAGTTATTCTCCAAATTATCGACATTGTTCTTGTACTAGTGTTATGTAGAACATTTCGTTAATTATTTAACTTTGACCTCATGGTGGGACTACATTGAAGCTAAATAAAACCTTTTTGAATTCAAATAGGACACTTTAAACTTTAAGAACCAAAACAGAATTACGTCCAAAACGTAAGACCAATTTAGTACTTTATCCCATAAAATTAAAAGAGATTGTGGAACATATTCATAGTGTTAATAAATACCAAAAATGAACACAAATAATATGATTTTCTTAATCAATTAAAGGATTAATAAGTTTACATTAGTTATTTACTTATTTTTCTCTTGTTACACAGTAATTATTGGTCATAAAAGTGTTCTTAATACTCAAAACGGATACTTATATGGCTGAGTTTTGTACTTATATTGTGTAGTCTAACTAATGTTTTCTCAATAACAATACAATAATTAAAAAAAGCATGTATAATTATAATGTGTTATCTATTTATTATTAATAATGAACTAAAATAGAAGGGAAACAAAAAAAGAAAAACATACTAAATTAAGAAAAGGCTAGGGTGTTCAGTATTCACATGTATGGAGTTTTGGCACTGAATCATTGAACAGTTTTTCTGACAAAAACCACGAGGACTATCTTAATACTTTGTTAACTTTGGTACCACACGAATTGAAGTGGATGACAGTATGAGAATAATAAAATATCTAAATATATGATTGAAATTAAATAGAAGGGATTTAATTTCACATCCAAAATATTATTATTGAAATAGACTTAATCCACAATAAAATGGTGAAATAAATAAAATATGTTAGCTTAGCTTTAAGTGTAGGTTTTGTATGGATGAATAATTGTGAAGCAACAATGCAGTTATATGTATGTATGATTCCATTATTTTGTCACATTATTAATTAAGGTCAGACTATGCGGCACGCATTTCATAGCTATAAAACAGCAATGACTATGTACTCTTATATTATTACATGTCACACAACTCATAGAAATGTGGGAATGTATAGTTATATATTTTCTTTTTTCACTTAACGTGGTCAAATTCATGTTTGCATGATTATACAAGAAAAGTACAACCCTTGGTTCCGTACATGATTACAGCTCATGAAATACAGCTATTTTTTTTTTAAATAAAAAAAAAATAATTATGGTCCTTTACATAAAATTCATTAATAATTAACAAATACATCCATGATAGTTGACACAGTTGGTAAGGAAAAAATCATTAAAATATAAGTTCTAACTTTGAGTAAGTATAAAAGATTATTCTTTAATTAACTTACATTAGCTAATTTTTTATTATAAAATTATTTTTTAACCTTATTTTTGAGAATTTAAAATTTAAAATTAAAAAATAATTTTTAAAAATTATCTGAGATATTAGCTGGAAAAAATTAACTTCCTAGTTGAACTTTAATAGAATGACTAATTTCAAACAACTTAAGTATTTCTTGCCAAAAAAATATATAGTAAATAAAAAAACTATGCAACTAATATTATAATATTGTTTGACATAGACTATTGTGTATGCATTACGTTTCAGCGTGTTTGAGATTAGGGGAAGCAAACAAATTCAATTGAAAATAATCTTCTTCTTTCTGTTTTTCATTTATTTTGAGAAACTGATATAATTGGAACAGAATTTTGGTTGGAAATTGGAGGTTTTAGAGTTTATTATGAGACAGGGACTAAACAAAAACAGTAGCGTATTGTACCTGATCAACATGTCTTGATTTGTTTGGAAATGATTAACATATTATTCATACGTATGGGAATAGTGTTAGAATTTAATTCACTTAATTGGTATCGAAATTAGACTAGGCCTCTGCAATTGTTACAAAGCCCAGCCTTTGAAACTAGCTACATGTATGGGCCTTCTAAATTAGTTTTACCAGAAGCCCAAAAAGGAGAGAAAAAAAATCATAGTTTTACCCCCTTTTTTTTTTCATTTGTGAATTGTAGACTATATAGATATTCATTTTGTTTTACGATAAAATTCTATTTTTATTTAACCAACTTGAGTTGCTTGAGTGATCATCTTACTGGTTCACTTAAACAAGTGTCATGAGTTTGAATCTTATCTTGTGTGTGTAATAACCTATTGGCCATTGGCCGATCTTTAAATAGAGTTAAGATCCGTAGCAGATTAATTATCAAATGAAAAAGTATATGTAGACAATGAAAATACTAAATAATGTGAACAACGAATATATCAGATATTTAATTCATTAGGTGTGCAGATGGTTATTCTAATATTAAAATTTAGGTGGGTAATTTGAAGTGTAGTATGCTTTTATTTTTTTGGGCCAATTTTAAAACCCATTGTTCACATTGTTTACAAAAGTCATTGTCTACCTAACAAAGTCCTTATCAAATAGAAGGAGTTAACTTTTTTAAGTTAATGTTAGTCAATTTCTTAAAATTTTAGATTCTAAATTTTAAATATTATTCTTTAATGCTAAAGTCTAAATCTTTCAAAACTTGAAGGTTAAAAAAAATTACAATAAAAAATTACTTAACATTAACTAATTAAAAATTAATTTTTTATACTTATTCATAATAAATTAATACAACTAATAAAGGTTACTTGAGGTCCTAGTTCACTTCTACTACTTTATAATAATGTCAATATATGCACACAAGTGTACAATGTTTAATTACTCTAATAATGTATAGTTCATTAAATTAGATTCTAAAGTTGAGTTCATTTTTCAACTTCGTTCCTTAACCAAGAACTATAGATAATTGTATCGATCTTTTTTTGTTCTCAATTACGTCTATCGTTAACATTCTTTTATGACAAAACAAGCACGTTTTTCTTCTTTCTCTCATTGGGATGAAGAACCTATGGACTCTCTATAAATTGAATGAGTAAACATTTGAATCATGGAGAGATTCACAAGCCAAGGAATAATTAGTGTTAAAAGTTATCTAAATTTTTAATTATAAAAATAAAAATAGAAAAACTAAGAAGTCATATAAAAGCTTTAAATTTCAACAAATGGTTGGTGACTTTGGAGGTTTGACATGCCATGCAATGGAAGCTAAGAGACTTTAATTAATTTATTATCCAACTCATAAAGTGTATATATTATTTGGGAAACCTATCCATATGTCTCAAATCATATGCACTACCTTTTATGGTACGTTTTCTTCAATTTAGAACAAATCCATTACAAGCATGCTCTTCTCTTACATTATTATTGTTATGGTCAAAGAAACCGGCTTTCCCTCTCATTTATTATCTCTATTGAACACTACTACCTTCAGTGCATTATTCTCGTTCCAATAAACTACTTTGTAACAATAATTGAACAATGCAACCCTTTATTATTGAATCTATGATAAATATCTATTATATTATTCATCTTTTGTGGATAAGGAGAAGCACTTTAATTTTGGGCTTTTGCATATACTCAATTATTGTACCACGTTCACATGCAATCTTGGGTTCCGTACAAAAATGCAGCTCATAACAACTTCAAGGACTAGGACCATTCATATTTGACTCTTTATTTTAACGCGTCAATTTGTTTTCTAAAAACAAAATATATGATGTAAGTAGGGTGAAAATTCAGGTGAAGTCAACTTCACGGTAGGGTGAAAATTCAGGTGAAGTCAACTTCACGTGAAGTTGATATCTGAGAGCTATTAGATGAAAATTTAGTCAAATCATTTAAATTATCTAACGGCTCTTAGATATCAACTTCACGTGAAGTCGACTGTACCTGAGTTTTGACCTGTAAGTATATATCTAGTTTAAAGTTTCACATTTCTTTGGTGAAGGATGAAATTCGGTGAAGAATGAAGGTTTATAGTTCATTTTTTTAGAAAAGTATGTATTATACATAATATTTTTAATTTTTTTATTTTGTTTTTCTATTGAAAAACATATATCTAGTTTCACATTTCTTTGGTGAAGGATGAAATTCGGTGAAGAATGAAGGTTTATAGTTCATTTTTTTAGAAAAGTATGTATTATGTATTATACATTTAATTTTTTTATTTTGTTTTTCTATTGCAAAATTTAATGAATTTATAAACTTTACACTATTTTAAAGATAAATAATTAAATTGTAAATTACGAAATGTAAATTGTGGAATTTAAATTGTTTTAAATAAACAAATAGAAAATACATCTCGGAAAGCTTTACAAATAAACTTTAATTAAGTTCTTATAACAAATAGTAAAATTTTGTTCATTTAGAAAAATAAAGGGTTAATAATAATAACCTAAGTATTAATCTTTTAAAATTAACTACTAGTGTAGTAGGCAAATTTAAAATCTTATACGAATCTTTTTTAGATATTAACCTTAATGATTAATCTCTTAAAACTTACAACAATTTAACACTTCAGATCTAAAAAATTTAGACATTTTTATTTATTATTTTTTTTTAAAGTTAAAAGTGAGACTCGAATCTACGGTCTCTAAGGTAGTGTTTAGTGGAGAGACAGAGACTGAAATACTGAGACTGAGAGACAGAGACTAAGAGACAGAGATTGAAATAAATCTCAATATTCTATTTGGTGTAAATTAGGAGACAGAAATTGAAACAAGAATAAAACTCTAATTTAATTTGCACAAAGGGTAAAATTGGAATTAATTAATTGCAATGAGAGTATTTTAGGTATAAAATGTTATTAAAATTTCAGCCTCTGTCTCTAAAAATTTCAGTCTTCTGTGTCCCTACTTTTTGGAGGTACTGAAATACTGAAATTTTGAAGACAGAGACAGAAATTTTAGTACTAGTCTCTGAGCCAACAAACATGATACTGAGTTTCAGTCTTTCAGTCTCTATCCCAATACCTCAAAACAAATATTACCTAAGTAAATATAAAAAGATTATGTCATTTGTATTATAATTCGTTGGTATTTTTATTTATCATTAAAAATATATTAAAAAATTTTTGTGTATGCAATAATCTATTAGACAGTGACGAACCCTTAAATAGGACTCACTATCGCGACGGATTAGTCCTTGACTTGTTGGACTAAAAAATACAGTGAAAAATAAAAAAAAAATATTAAAAAATAAAAGAAATGTGAGAAATGGTATGAAGACAATCTCTGTGCAGGACTGAGTCTGAGTGTATGGTTAACAACTCCTGGAGATAAGTCATGGTGTCGGTGTTTGACTTTTATGTAAGATTCATTCTCTCTTCTTTTTCCTTGCAAAATAAATACTGACAAATAAAATAGTAGTTGTTAAAAATGGCCCAAGTTGCAGCAATCCACTTCTTAATAAGTCACCCAAAAAAAAATTCCACTAATTAATAAATATTTAAAAATCTTTAATAACAAAAAAATTAGTTAAAAATGATCAAAATTTATTTTAGTATTTATTAATTATTGTAATAATTAATAAATATTAAATAAGATAAATTTTTGTTATTTTTAGTATATTTTTTTGTTATTAAATATTTTTAAAAGCTTATAACGTCATTATTAATTAATTAGCTCATGCAACAAAGAGATAATAATACTTTTATAAATAAGTAATAATCGTAATCATATATTACACATGTTTTGTAATCTTTAATCCTTTATGAAATCTATATGTTGATTTAAATATCCAAATCTTTTGTCTATCATTTATTACACAAGTTAATGGGTCTCTTATCTTATAAATTCCTCATTTTTCTATGTTTTTTTTATGTGGAACTAACTTCAACACTTCTCACACTTGCAACACTAACAGAGTAGTAGTCCATGTATACTCTAATCCTTTTTAGTTTCAAACAAAAAAATAACAATTATTATTAATTGTTTGCCTCATGTTATGAGGCAAAAATATTGCTGTCCACAAAACTTGAGATAATTGTCATGGTTACGTAATAATTATGCTATAGATCTGTCTTTGGTTGGCGTTCGAGTGTAGTTCCTGCTAGCTAGCTTGTTTTGAATTTCGGGTGTGTATATTAATATTATACATTAATAAAATACATTTATTATTATTATTTATATTCATCATGGTCAATCATATTGATACAGATCCACGCATGTTAGCACTGAACACTCTTGTCTTCCACGTGTACTTAACAGTACTATACACTTATTTAATTTGCCTAAGATCACAAATAATGAAACTCACGATAATTGAATAGTGAAAACAATAGTTATTATCTTAACATTCTAAAAGATTCAAAGAATTATTACCAAAATAGAAATAAAAAAGAAAGCATAATTAAGCAATCTGATCAAATTAAATGGCACATAATAAAGTATATTTTCATAAAATTATTTTCACAAAAATTTAAATTAATAAAAAAAGACACATAAAATATTATATTTTTTGATAATATAATAAGACCAAAGCCAAAAAAAAAAAAATTACAAGGTCCTACACTCATAGTATGAGCATAAAAACTCCATGTAAATCAGTTTTGTAACAGACTAGACCACCCGCTAGTACGATATTGTCCGCTTTGGCACACAAGGTCTCATGGTTTTATCTTTGACGATAGAGATGATAGCCAAATCTCCCCACACTCACTCGTCAAAACACGTCATGCTAGGGAGATGTATCGACACTCTTATAAGGCATGCTTCGTTCCCCTCCCCAACTAATGTGGAATCTTACAATATAAGGGTGTAGATACCTCTCCATAGCATGACGCGTTTTGACGAGTGAGTGTGGGGGGTTTCGGCTATCATCCCTATCGTCAAAGACAAAACCGTAAGACTTTGTGTGCCAAAACGAACAATATCGTACTAACGGGTAGTCTGGACTGTTATAAGTTCTATACAGATATTCCAATTCAGTTGGGAATACATCTAAGAACAAGAAATTAGAAAAATATTTGAATGAGTATATTTTTAATATGCTTCTTCAAATTTTTTTTTTTTACTTTTTTTATATGTTTGTTTGAATTCTTATATAGATTCTTTTTTTCTTTTTATTTATGTTAATTTTTTTTTTGGGATTCAATAAAGATTGAAATTTAAATTTTTAATCATAAAAATTCTAATACAATATCAAGAAATCATTTTTTTTAATTTAAACTAATAAAATGAGGTACATAAATTGTTATATTTTTAATACTTTTAATAATTCAATAATAACTTTCAACCATTTAATAAAAAAATTGCTCTTATATTTTTAATACTTTTAATAATTCAATAATAACTTTCAACCATTTAATAAAAAAATTGCTCTAGCATTTATCAAACATTTTAAATTGTGCTATTGAGCGAGTATATAATTTAATTGCCTAGTTGTTGTGTTAAACAAACATTTTGAATTCTAAATTTTGAGTATGTAGTTGTTTCTAAAAAATAAATTTGCAGCCACCAAATAATTAATTTTTGTTGACACTTATAGAAGATTGTCCTTGTAGTAATAATACCTAGGATGCATATGGTTTAATTTTTAATTAATCTTTTTCAAAAAATAAACGAAAACGTAAGACATTCTT
>NC_029791.2:7098295-7100377 GCF_000816755.2 Arachis ipaensis | reverse complement strand
GTATTATATTATATATTAAATATTATAGTGTAGGATAATTTATGCCTGAAAATTTTCTCAAAAATGTACATAAATCATCTCAGGATAATGAGCTTACCAAAATAAACATAAATCGTTCTAGGATAAGCGAGTTTACACGTTTTTACCCTAAAACACGTTAGGGTAGGACGATTTATGTACATCCCATAATACACAGCAGTCTAACATGATTTATATATATAATCAAACCCTGAATAGCTTCCCACGAGTTACGTTTGGCAAAGAGAACCCCATTGATGGCGAGGAAGGTTTTGGAGAGAAGAAAAGTTAGGGAAGAAGAGGATCAACGGCGGGGGAGGAAGAAGAATCGTTAAGGCCAACGACGGAGCAAGGCACAACCAAGTGAGTGGCGGTGCACGGTACAGCCAGAGACAAAGGGCGGCGACGGCTGTTGAGAATCGTGGTGGTGGAAGCGCCAGTGGGTGGCAGAGTAAGGCTGTTCGCGGCGGGAACAGGCAGGGCAGGGCAGGGGGAACAACAGTTTCAGTAAAAGATGGTGGAAAACGAGAGAGACATGTACCGATTAAACGGTATTGCGCACGTTACGGGATTTATCGACAAAGAGATTAGTTGTCAAACTTATTTGTAATCTATATAGTTAATGACAATAATATATTAAATTTTTTAATGTAATTTCATAATGTATATCACATAAGAGCAGTCTGTAAACGATTTGAAATTGGCCATAAGTGTATTCGTATGATAGAAATTTTTAATAATGAAGTTAAACAAGCTAAATCATATGCTTTGTGAATTAGTTATTTGGTAATTTATTAGGTTTAAAATGCTTAGAAATGTTGAGGTTGTTGTAGGGTTACGAAGGATTTCACTTTTAATATATATCTTTGTTGTTATTATGCGTTGTTGAGTTGTGACTGTATATTATTGTTTTATCAGCCAATTCGATGTGTTAGGAGCATTCGTAGGCAACAGAAGATGATAATGCATGACCGTATAATGTCGTCGTATCTAGATAGTATCGGATTACTACATGTTGCAAGTTAAGGCTGAATGATTATTGGTTTAAGTTTGATGAGCCACTGATTAGTGCATTTGTGGAGCGATGGCGTCTCGAAACCCACACGTTTCACATGCTTTTTGGAGTGTAGTGCACGATAATTTTATAGGATGTGGCATATCAGTTCGGCCTCCCTATTAATGGATTTGCAGTTAGTGGATGTTTCAACGACTTTGAGCAATTAATGGAAGGGGAAAGCCTGCATAGATGTAGTTCGAAGAGTTATTTGGTGAACTTTCACCCGATGATTGCATTAATAAGTTCATCATGTTGTTTTCCTGGTTTCAGAACAAGTTCAAAGTCATGTCAGCTCATGCATCAAAGGTCACGGTACAGGTTTATGCTCATAGTTATATTATGATAGATGTTGTTATCCACGATGCTTTTCAAGAATAAGTCTGTTGCTAAAGTTCATTTACGGTAGCTTCTCTATATTGCAGACCTTGATGGACTCAACAAGTATACCTGGGTTTTGGCCACTCTGTCCTGGTTGTATAGGTATCTTTGCAGAATTGCTAATCGAAATGTTAAGAACTTAGTTGAGCCACTAGCATTGCTGTAGTCTTGAATTTTTTGGCGTTTCCCCACGAATTTACAAACACATCAATATGCTTTTTACTAGAGAACGTAACACCTTCACTTGTGATTTTATCAAATTTTTTTCGGTGATGACCTAGCAAAAACACAGTTCGAGCCATCTTTTCCAAAATCCTCAATTTATATTTGGCTCGTTATACACCATACTCGTTTATTTATAGACTCGTTGTCTTCATAAATCATCTTGGGGTCTTGAGCTTTATCTATCCGCACATAAATCATCACAGGTTCGTGAGTTTTAAGATTGAACGTAAATCGTTCTAGGGTAATGTGTGTTAAGAGAAAAAAAAACATAAATCATCACAAGGTGAGATGATTTATGTTCATTTTAGAAAGCTCATTATCCTAGGACAATTTATGAATAATTATTGAAAAGACTTTTAAGTATAAATTATTTTAAGATATAAAATTTAATATATAATCTAAAA
>NC_029791.2:7094970-7098016 GCF_000816755.2 Arachis ipaensis | reverse complement strand
TTATTTAAATAAAAAAACTTTCAGCTCACGATAATTATTAGTGGAATACTAAATGCACTTTTATTGGCTATCATTTGGAATTCTCTTCCTTCTGCTACCCTAACTGTATTCTGACACATCAATGTGCCTATTATAGAGAGGGGGTTGGTCTAATTTGACCCAATAATTAAAGGCTATTATATATAATTAATACTTGAAAATAATTGTATATCAAACTAAGTGTAAAGTAATAATTAATGTCCTCCTAAGCAATAAGCAATGACTATGACTTTCGCATACACTGACATACATATATAAATGAACCATTATTGGACCAATCAATAATAACTATATCATCAAGAAGCTAAGGCACATTCCATAAAGTTACTTCTAAGGCCATTGCTTCAACAATTTGGTTTATTAAATTTAAATATAGAATGCCCTACAAGGTTTAATTTATTGAGTAATGGCTTCAGATGATGAATGAGATGGAAACCGTCCTTTGTTTATGAACCAAGCAATTTGCGCACAATGAAAAGGGGACCAGCATAACCCAGACAACTGATCCCATAATGTTGAACAAAATAAAAGAATATTTGTTATTTATTTAGATATTATCAGCAGCAAGAATCCAGGAATTTAAATTCAGACCTAATATGTTCCAAAAAAGAAATTTGAGACAAAATAAAATCTTTTTGTTATCACCGGAAAAATGATTTTTTTTTTCTCACTAAGTTTTAGAAATTCTCCCATATATACCTATAATGTCCCAAGAGCAGTGACGTGGCTTGAGTTTATAGGTAGTGTTTGTTTACTGATACAATGGTATATTCAATATTTGTTTGTAAGACATAAATTTATTTATGAAAAATACCATTAAAGATACGTAATTTGTACTTTTTAAAACAATGAGACACAAATTTTAAAAAAAAGACAAAAATTATACAAATTATTTGAATAATTTTACTCTTAATAATTTATAAAATTTCTAAATCTTTTCTCTTTTTATTTTATTCTCTCCCACTTTATCATTTTCAAGAATTCTCACTTCCTCCATCTCTTTTATCCATATCAAGATCTTTCGTTGTTGTTATTGTCATCGCCATTATCATCATTATTGTGACTTTTTTCCTTTTTCTATTCTTCGTCTTCATCTTTCTCTCTTTCAGAGAATAACTACATTCTTTTATTTGTTTTTGGGTAGAATTTGCGTCTTCCTCGTTCACCGGTCCTCTTTGTCATTGCCACCTTTGCAAAAATCGTGCCGAATCCTCTTTTTCGTGTCGTGTCTACCTTCGTTTATGCCTAAGATTTTTTATTAAAATCTCTGCTTTATCAGTTTGCATCTATCATCGTCTTTAATATCATTAACTTTTAGATTTGTCTTTCTACTTCTCATTCTCTTGACCTCTTTTTTGTCTCTATTCATGTCGTCGTCTTCTTCTACCTCCATCTATCTCTATTTTCTACTGCGCCTCCTTTTTTTTATTCTCTACTTAATAAAAAAAAAAAAAAAAATGATTGTATATTTAATTTTTTATTTATTTAAATTTTAATTAATATTTATTAGATATTGTGTTGTTTTGTTTGTTGAATATTTTTTTTTTTATTTTAAGAGTTATTAACGGTGCTAGAAAAGTGGTGGTTGTTGTTTAAATAAATATAATCAGTATTTATTTAATTATCACAAATAAACTAAAGATATTGTAGGTGAAAAAACATTAAAAAGGTTACCTTGATATACGTAATCTTTTAAACAAAATATCATAACAAAATCTTTTTGAATGATACATAAATAATTGAAACGGATTGGATATTTTTTGAAAAAAGGTCCATGTTCATAATTTTAAACATTTATTACATTTTATCTTCTTTAATCACGACTAATTAAAATGTTACACACATAGAAGAGACAATTACGTAAATACCTTTGAATTTGGATACACAATAAAAATATGAAATTCTACAATATATCAATGGCATGGGAACTCGTTATTAACAAAGGATGATTAAATATATCTTTTTATAAATGTTGTTTGCACGCATGGAAAACGGTTGTGAAGGATTCTATATATCCACCAATATCCAATAATATATAAATAATATTTGGACACGTAAAACAATCTATATCCCTTTCTATGTAGCTAAATTGTTAGGGTGGATGAAAATTATCCACAAAGGTAGTTTTCACTTTGACTGAACTTTCAAATAATATATATGATACTAGATATTTCCGGTATTGGAAAGATTTACGATCCACAATGTATGGTTCTTTTTATCTTAAACAACTATAAAGTTCTAATGTCATATCTGATCTCATCCGTTTTTAGCATGATTGATTAGTCAAACAAAAAGGATGATTTATCTATTTGAAAGTACATTATTAATGGTCAACAATAAAGTTTCGGCTTTGGATTTAGGTTTAATTATTCTGTTAATTTCTATAGTTTTACGAAATTTTTAATTAGGTTTTTATATTTTTTTTTAATTAAATTTTTGTACTAATTTTTTTTAATTGAGTTTTTACATTTTTTTATTTTTTTATTTGAATTTCTGCATTAATATTTTTTTAATTGGATCTTTATATAATGAAGTTAATTACTACTAAGAGGGACCTAATTGAAAAAAAAAATTTGGTAGAGAGACCCAATTAAAAAAAAAGTATAAAAATCTAATTAAAAATTTTATGAAATTATAAGGATCAATAGAGTAATTAAACCTTGAATTTATACATACTAGGTATGAGAAATTTAAATAACTTTTCTTTAAGAAAATTTCAAGTGATGAGTAATTATTGTTTCTTTTTTTACTTGTTTCAATGGGAATAGAATCAGAGAGTTATGAGTTTGATGAGCTTTGGTTTATATTACATATTTACCCCAAGTCTTATATATAATATATGAAAGAGGCTATTGTCACACCTTTTTTAAAGCAAATAAAGTCCCACCCGTACTACTTTAATTTATTGAATAATTTAATTTGTATATAATGAAAATTTCTTCTTTTTATTTTTAATTCATATGAAAAAAAGTTTAAATAAGCTTTTAGTTTAATAAATTTGAACTGT
>NC_029791.2:7083859-7094928 GCF_000816755.2 Arachis ipaensis | reverse complement strand
AGTATATAAGGACTGAAATTTGAGACGATATTAAAAAGAGGAAAAGAACTAAAATAATTAAGGTTTTATTTTTATTAAATAAATAACTAAAATCAATAATTTGAGCAATTTAGAACTTGTAATATATTTTTAATGATAACAATGGAGAGTTGGATAATATTGTTCAAATATAAGGCATGCAAAAATAAGTAAAAAGTGTTGGTACCTAATTTAGAAGTTCAGGGGCATAGTGAAGGTATTTGGGTGCTCTCTGCATGGCCCGGAGCATCTTGCAATGTCGTGGCAGCAAGTTCGCAAGTGGTGTGTGTTGAGTTTTCGAATGGCGGTTTTTTTTGGGTCTGTGCAGCAATTTATGCAAGTCCCGTTCCTAGCATAAGGGAAGAAGTTTGGAGGGTTTTGACAGATTTTTTCAGAAATTATTCAGGTCCTTTATTAGCTATTGAGGATTTTAATGAGATCCTTCTTTCATCTGAGGTTAAAGGTGGAAACTTTGTCTCTCGAAGGGCAGAGCGGTTTGGAGCTCTCCTAGATGAGTGTGGTTTGATTGATTTGGGAGTTCATGGATCTTTGTACACTTGGTTCAGACATATGCAGGGTAATCGGTTCCTCTCGAAGAGGCTGGATAGGGGTGTGTCTACTGATGTTTGGTGTTTTCGTTTTTCGGAAAGCTATGTGGAGAATTTGGCGAGGATGCATTCTGACCACTGTCCCATTATGGTGCGATGTCAAGGTAATGATAGAAGAGTCGGGGTAAAACCTTTTCATTTTCAAGTAGTTTGGTCTTATCACCCAAGTTTTTCGTCGGTGGTCAGGGGTGCTTGGGACAAGGGTAGACCCAATCCTATTCGTTGCCTTTCTCAGGTCAGAGATGATGCTTTGGCCTTTAACCGAGATGTCTTTGGGAATATTTTTAAAAGAAAGAGGGAATTGGAGAGGCGTGTGACCAGTATCCAACAGAGAATGAAGAGAGTTGATGCTTTATCCCTTATACAGGAAGAAAGGGAGTTACAGTCTGAATATAGTAATCTGCTTACGCAAGAGGAGTTGTTTTGGTATCAAAAATTCCGAGAGCAATGGGTCAGATTTGGAGATAGGAATACTAAGTTCTTTCATATGCAAACCATTATGTGAAGGAAACGTAACAAGGTTCAGGGGTTGTTTTTGGAGGATGGAAGATGGAGTACTGATTCGCAAGAACTCGAAGAATGTGCAATTGGATTTTATAGAGATCTTTTTTGTAATGTGGAACAGGTAGAACTTGATGTGATGGGATCAGGAATTACCTTCTTTATCTCGTGAGGCTATTGAAAGTCTCACAAGAAATGTTTCTAAAGAAGAGGTTAGGAAGGTGGTTATGGGCATAAACTCTTTTAAGGCCCCAGGTGCCGATGGTTTTCAGGATTTTTTCTTCAAGAAATACTGGGAAGTGGTTGGTACAGAGGTATGGGAGCTTGTTAAGAAGGCTTTCGCTTGGTTTGATCTGGATAGTGCTCTGTTTGATACTTTGGTGGTGCTGATTCCTAAAGTTGATAACCCGTCTCGCATGAAAGAGTTTCGTCCTATCAACCTCTATAATGTCATCTACAAGATTATAACTAAGGTGGTTGTGGAGAGGTTACGACCTTTTCTACAAGATATCATTGGCCCTCTACGGGGAGGGTTTATTCCTGGAAGGGGTACCCCAGACAATATCATTGTAGCCCAGGAAGTTCTCCATTTTATGAAGAAAACCAAATCAAAGAAAGGTGTTCTTGCTTTTAAAATTGACCTAGAAAAAGCTTATGACAGTGTGAGCTGGGAGTTTTTGGAGCAATCTCTCCTAATGTTTGGCTTTCCAGGTACTATTGTTTCTCTTATTATGAAATGTGTAAAGTCTTCCTCCCTTTCTCTAATGTGGAATGATAACCGGTTGGATGGTTTTCAGCCAAAAAGGGGTTTGAGGCAAGGAGACCTGATGTCTCCTTATTTATTTGTTATTTGTATGGAGAGGTTGAGTTGCCTCATTGCTAGGCAAGTGGAGGTTGGTAGATGGAAACCAGTGACTGTGTCTAGGGGAGGTCCTGTAATCTCTCATCTCCTTTTTGCAGATGACCTTATCCTTTTTTGCAAAGCGAAGAAATCTCAAGTGCTTCATGTTTTGGACACTTTGGCCACCTTTTGCAGAGCATCTAGTATGAAGGTGAATTTTGACAAATCTCGTGCTATCTGTTCTATGAATGTTTCTAGACAACACAAGGATCTCTTCACTGGTATTTCTTCTATCCGATTTGCTAATTCTCTGGGAAAATACCTTGGTGTCCCCCTCAAGCATGGCAGAGTTACTAAAGCTGATTTTCATGATGTGGTTGATAAGCATACTAATAGGCTAGCATCTTGGAAAGGTCGCTTCCTTAATAAAGCTGGTCAGATTTGCCTTACTAAATCAGTTTTATCTTCTATACCTATTTATAGGATGCTAGTAAGCCTTTTTCCATCAGGTGTGTGCTCTAACATTGATAAGTTTACTAGAAATTTCATTTGGTGTGGTAGTCATAATCACCGTGGTCTTCATTTAGCATCTTGGAGAGTTTTGACGACTCCAAAAAAGTTTGGAGGTCTTGCTTTGCGGGAGTCACGGTTGGTCAATTTTTCTTTATTAGGAAAGCTAATTTGACAAATTTTGATGAATCAAGAGAAACTGTGGGTCAAGATTATGCTTCAGAAATACCTCCAGAATAGAAACCTATTTGCAGTTAAAGCAATGGGTTCTTCATCGTATATATGGAAGTCTATTGTGCACACAACTTCCGTATTAAAGGAAGGGTTTGTTTGGAAAGTGGGAGCTCTTTCTAAGAATTTCTAGTTTGACTCTTGGTTACACTCTGGGCCAGTAGGAGTAAGGGTTGAATTTCTTGATATATGTGAGGCTGCTTTGACCATTGAAGATGTTTACCGTGATGGAGTTTGGCATTTGGAGAGGATTTACTCTTTTATTCCTAGGGACTTAAGGGAAGACATTCTTAGTTTAGTACATATTTCGGCTTCTGGTCGTGATTTGGGTTGGAGTTGGGAGCACACTCTTTACTCTGCTAAACAAGGATATTTATGGTTAATTCAGAATAAGTTGAATTGGGATAGGAATATCAATTGGCTTTGGTTTTGGAAGGCACGAGTCCCTGAAAAGTTGAGGCTCCTAGTGTGGCTTTGCCTTCATGATGCTGTACCAACTCAATATCTGCGTTTTCGGCGACATCTCTCCTCCTCATCCTTATGTACACGTTGCAATCAACTTCCAGAGACAATTCTTCATTTTTTTCGGGATTGTGAAGTGGTGCGATCAGTTTGGGTTTCTCTAGATTTTTTTATGTGTGTTTCTTTGGCTCTCTCGAGGTGCATGATTGGTTCAAGCATGGCCTCCTCAATGAAAGTTGTTCCAAATTTACAGCTATAATATGGTCAATTTGAAAAGATAGAAATATGGGTAATTTTCAGGGAGTTTTTGGATCTGCTGGGTCAATTGCATACAAGGCTCGCAGGTGCATGGTGGATTTTGAATATACAACTCAGAATCGAGTGTGTTGCATCCAGGGATTAAAACCTCTGTCTTGATCTCCGCCAGAACCTGGTGCTTGGAAGTTAAATTGTGATGGGACTGTGAACTTGGGGGATGATTGTGCTGGTTTTGGGCGGGTAATTCGCGATAGCTCCAGTCAATGGGTAATGGGATGCTCAGGAAATTCTTTTGGATCTAGTGTCATCAAGATGGAGTTGTGGAGTATATGAAAAGGTTTGCCTTGGGCTTGGGAGGCGGGTTTTAAACTTGTTGTCTGTGAGACAGATTGCGCAGCAGCTTTTGAGCTAGTGACTGGTTGGCAAGTTCCACTCTGGCATCTTGAAAAAGAAGTGATACAACTGATCTTTGACTTGAAGTTAAGAAGGGATTGGGATATTCGTTTTGAGCTTATCCCGAGAGAAGCTAATGTCGTGGCAGATCGGTTGGTAAAGATGGGATCTGGAGGTAGCGAAACTGATGAGGTTAACCTTTGGCACCAGCCACCAGAGGTGGCGTGTCCTCTCTTACTGTTAAGAACCTGATTTCTTTTCTTTTTCTTTTCTGCTCTTTTGTTTTTTTCTCTTAATTGTTCACCAAAAAATTATCTAACACCAATAAAAATTATCACCGTTATATTTTTTCCATTTTAAAATATTTGTTTCATTTATATTTTTTAAGATTTTGAAATATTTACTTATTTGGACAATATCAAAATGTTTTCCGTCTTTTACTCTTAATATATAATGATATATTTGTTATTAAAGTAGGAAAAAATATGAATTGCAATAAATAATTTTTTATGAAGATAATTCTATCTATTCATCTAATGTTTTGCTATTACTAAAAGGTGTTTGCTACGGTACAATGATAAATTCATACGTACCGATACGTTTAAAATATAAACAAATAGTAACAAGTCATGTGGAATTTATTTTCCACATCAACATTTAATTTTTTCTTTTTTAAATATATATTATATCATCACTTTTACTAAAACACCCCTTTAGTAATCAAAACAATAAACGCATCAACGTTATCATCGTCCTCCTCCTTCTCTCTCGTTCATCTTCTTCCTTTGCATCTGCACTCTGTGATCTCATTCAAACCTCAAATCCAATGCTTCTTCATAGCTCCGTTCCCTTCACACCAAATTCGAAGACCAACAGAACAGACTTCCATTTCAGCAACTTCTCTTCCTTTAAGCCTCCAAATGCTCCCTTTTCGCGGTTTCAGAAGCACTCCATTTCGAATTGAGCACTCACAGCAACAAGAAGCCCTTCCCCGCAGAGGTTTCTAGAACCATCATGGAGCTTGCCACTGTGGGAACCCTCTCTGCTTTGACCAATGAGGGTCATGAGGGTTCTAGAAGAAACCAACAAAGATCATCTTTTTCCACAGACCATATTTCATTTGCAAAATGTTAAATCATTAATGCAATCTAAATAGCCAAAGTTAGTAATCATTTTGAAATTAAAACACTTGATTGCCAATATCTTTTTGGGATGGAAGGAAAGCAGAACCTTGATGCTGCAAGAAAGTGCTTGCTAGCTAGCTTGGAAACATCAAGTGCCATTGGTTCTGCATTAGATGAATCTGAATCAAGATTGGAGCTTCTTCGCCAGCGATGTCAATCCCTGCAAACTTCATTCAGACCAATCTCCATGCAGAAATGCTCGTTCATGGACGTTGGCAATGGTATAGATAGTGTTATATGTTCTGCTGCTGCTGTCCTCAAGGTGTTTGAATTTGTGCAGCATTTGGAGAATTCTCTATTGACTGACCCTGTTTCCGATCTATGCTCTTACCTCTCAGATGCCAAGAAGCTTGAAGAAGCCTTGAAGCTTCTCACTGATAATTGCACGTTAGCAATTGGCTGGTTGCAGGGTGTTCTTGACTTCTTACAAGACAAAGTGATCACCAATGAGTTTTACCTCTTTCAGGTGAAGAAATCCTTGAGGATACTGCGAGAATTGCAAGCCGTGGAAGAGGGAGTTTGCATCAATGGAGGTTTTCTCAGTGCAGCCTTAGACAATCTAGAGACTGAGTTCCAAAGACTTCTGATGGCAAACTCAATGCCCATTCCTTTGGTTTCGTTAGGATCACACGTCGCAACACAAGCTTTGCCAGGTTCTGTTATGGGGAAGTTGCAGGCCATCATTGAGCGGTTAAATGCAAACAGCAGGCTAGCCAAGTGTAAGTCTATATATGATGAAGTTCGAGGGACGAATGCTCAAAGAACTTTGAACACTTTAGACTTGAGCTACCTTGAGATTCCAACAGCTAAATTTGAGGATGTCAGGGAAATAGCGAGTTACATAGACCAATGGGGCATTGATTTGGAGTTGGTTGTCAAGAACGTTCTTCATACTGAGTACATGCTATCTTGCCGTGTCTTTGAGAAGATTGGTCGAGAAGCATCGACCGAATGTTTTGCCAGGATCGCCATCAGATCAGGAATTCTTTCATTCATTCTATGTTTCATTCCATCGACCGGCGCAAGTGAAGCTTGAAAGGCCAGGTTCTCCTCCCCGAGATAGCGGTGTCCCTAGGCTGGTAAGCTTTGTAACTGATTACTGCAATCAGCTGCTTAATGATACATATCTACCACATTTGAAAAAGGTCCTAGAAATTCATCTTAGTTGGAGAAATGAAACATATGAAGAGGGTATTGTTTTCACACAAATATATGACACAATCAAGGAAGTTGCAGTTAATCTTGATTCTTGGTCAAAGGCCTATGAGGATATCACATTGTCCTACATTTTCATGATAAATAATCATTGCCATTTCTACAATTTGAGGAGTACCATGCTTGGGGATATGATGGGAGATACTTGGTTAGGAGCACATGACCAATACAAGGACTATTATGCAGCACTTTATTTGAGGAATAGCTGCGGAAAGCTTCTATCAATTATTGTTCAAAAAGATTTACTTTCATCCTCATTGAGTAGCCAAGATTTGGGAAAGAGATTGCATGCTTTCAATGTAGCTTTTGATGAGAGGTACAAGATGGAATCTAGTTGGACAATTTGTGATGAGGCCTTGAGGAAAAACATATGCAAGCATTTGGTGGAATGTATTGTACCAATCTATAAGGCCTATGGTGAGGGTGCCTTGAAGTGTACACTGAGGAGTGCACAACCCAGATTGGTTCAACTGATGAACACAAAGTTCAAATCAATCTCTTCAATACAAATTCCTCCAACTAACATGTCCTCTAACTAAGCTAACTAATACATATGAAATGAAAAAAAATGAGAAATTTATATTCATCAACTTAATTTTCAGTACATACTACATATACTTTGATCTCATCTAGAGTATAATATGTTATAACAGAATAGAACTAGTAACTGAAAGTATAACTAACTTACAACTACCTTAACTAACTAACTGTCTATCTATCTATATGTCTTTTATTTTTTGGAATCATTCATAGTAATTACAACTTAATTGGTTATAAGAAGATGAGAAGGAGGCAGAGAAGCTTTAGCATTAGCAATGGCACCTGAACATGGAGGGAAGAAGGGGTTTGAGGAGAGAAAGGAAAAGTGGGATTCAAGAAGAAGAAAGGGGTGCCTTCACGAGGGTCAACAGCGAACCTGACGCCAATGGCCAAAGGGGAAGAAGAACCCTCATGACCCTCATTGGTCAAAGCAGAGAGGGTTCCCACAGTGGCAAGCTCCATGATGGTTCTAGAAACCTCTGCGGGGAAGGGCTTCTTGTTGCTGTGAGTGCTCAATTTGAAATGGGGTGCTTCTGAAACCGCGGAAAGGGAGCATTTTGGAGGCTTAAAGGAAGAGAAGTTGCTGAAATGGAAGTGGGTTCCGTTGGTCTTCGAATTTGGTGTGAAGGGAACGGAGCTATGAAGAAGCATTGGATTTGAGGTTTGAATGAGATCACAGAGTGCAGATGCAAAGGAAGAAGATGAATGAGAGAGAAGGAGGAGGACGATGATAACGTTGATGCGTTTATTGTTTTGATTACTAGAGGGGTGTTTTAGTAAAAGTGATGATATAATATATATTTAAAAAAAAAATTAAATATTGATGTGGAAAATAAATTTCACATGGCTTGTTACTATTTGTCTATATTTTAAATGTATCGGTACGTATAAACTTATCATCGTACCGTAGCAAATACCTTACTAAAATGTTTATTGTATATTTGGCAAAAAAGAAAATTGATATCGGAAATCTATGTGTAAATTTCCAAAATATGGTGTTTTTTTTATTTTCTATAATATGGGATGTCAATTTTTAGGGTAAAAAACAAAAATAAGCTATGGGGAGAAAGGAATTACGTGAATCAGCCAAAACGAAATATGATTCATCAATCAACCAATGCACAAATATATTTAGTTCGAATCAAACCGTTTCGAACTTGGATTGAATGTAATTCGAATTGAGCTACTTCGAATTACATGCAAAGCTGAAACATACATAATTCGAATTGAGGCAATTCAAATTACTATAAACCTGAACTAAGCATAATTCGAATCGAAGCAATTCGAATTACTATGAAACGTGAGCTCAACATAATTCGAATTGAGCTGGTTCGAATTACTCTTATGTAATTCGAATGATGTTGATTCAAATTACACATTGTACAATAAGATACTAGAAAAAATACTATATAATATAAAAAAATATACTAAAAGAAGTATAAAACACAATTCGAATTACATTCAATCTAAGTTCGAAACAGTTTGATTCGAACTACACATATTTGTGCATTGGTTGATTGGTGAATTAAATTTCGTTTAACTGATTCACATAATTTCTTTCTCCCCATGACTTATTTTTGCTTTTTACCCCAATTTTTAAAAAGCCAAAACGATGAAGGCAGTTTTGTAATTTTTTGTTTCAGATAACCAAAAATCATTGAAGGTGAATTCAATTTTTTTTTAATTTTAAAACACGAAAATGGTGAGAACAATTTTATAATTTATTTCTTTTATTCTAAAATACACTAGATCGGTGAGGTGATTTTGTATTTTTAAAAATAAAGAATAAAAAACATAATTGTCAAAAATAATTTTTATTTTTTTTTAAAAATTAAAGAGCATAATTATACGAAATGATTTTTTACAACTGCAGCGCTACACATACATGAGATGTGTCCTTACTTTTATGAATTTGGAATTAGCGATTTCAACCCAACCATATTTTTGCAATTTATGGTTACTTACAACTTTAATTCTAATTACCAATTTCACTTTCATATACCAAAAAAAGTAATGTATTTTTCTTAAATATATCAATATTTGAAATTTTGATTTGAGATTTTATTTTGAGTATTTTTCTTGTTCTGAAAATAGGACAATAAAAAAAAGGGTAAAAAACAAAAATAAGCCATGTGGAGAAAGAAATTACGTGAATTAGCCAAAATAAAATTTGATTCACCAATCAACCAATGCACAAATATATGTAGTTCGAATCAAACTGTTTCGAACTTGGATTGAATGTAATTCGAATTGAGCTACTTCAAATTACATGCAAAGCTGAAATATACATAATTCGAATTGAGCCAATTCGAATTACTATGAAACTTGAACTAAGCATAATTCGAATTGAAGCAATTCGAATTACTATGAAACGTGAGCTCAACATAATTGGAATTGAGCTGGTTCGAATTACTCCTATGTAATTCGAATTACATATTGTACAATAAAATACTAGAAAAAATACTATATAATATAAAAAAATATATTAAAAGAAGTATAAAATAAGATTATAGTACATTAATTTTAGTATAAAATTATTAAATATAAATTAATTTTAACTCCTATTAGTACATTGAATTAAAAATAACATATAAAAATATACTTGTATTTATTAAATTTTAATAACATATACACAAATCTAAAAAATTATATAAATTAATTTAAAAGAAAATATCATTGACGTTTTATAAAATTTTGTAGATTTGTGTCTTCTGAAAAGTGTATATATATAGTAGAGTAAAACTTACCTGAAACCAAATAATATAGTGTAAGACACATCTTTGATCAATATTTAAAAAAATTAGCCTAATTATGTACATAAAATCCTAAAAAATACACTTCTATCTTTTTTAATTAAGTTAGCTTTAAAATACAAATAATGCTTTTTCATGTGCTGCTTTTAATCTAAAATTCTAGAAAAAAATTGATTTAAAATGTTATAATGTTATTATATTGGCACAACACTTTATTTTTGTATGATAAATACAAGTACGTTTTTGTTTTTATATAAAGTATTTAAAGTATATAAAAATGTACTCCTATTATAAAAAAAATATTTAAAAAGTCATTAAATTTTTATATGTTATTAAAATTTAATAAATATAAGTACATTTTTATATGTTATTTTTAATTCAATGAACTAATAGGAGTTAAACTTAATTTATATTTAATAATTTTATACTAAAATTAATTTACTATAATCTTGTTTTATACTTCTTTTAGTATATTTTTTTATATTATATAGTATTTTTTCTAGTATCTTATTGTACAATGTGTAATTCGAATCAACATCATTCGAATTACATAAGAGTAATTCGAACCGGCTAAATTCGAATTATGTTGAGCTCACGTTTCATAGTAATTCGAATGGCTTCTATTCGAATTATGCTTAGTTCAGGTTTTATAGTAATTCGAATTGCCTCAATTCGAATTATGTATGTTTCAGCTTTGCATGTAATTCGAAGTAGCTCAATTCAAATTACATTCAATCTAAATTTAAAACGGTTTGATTCGAACTGCATATATTTGTGCATTAGTTAATTAATGAATCAGATTTCGTTTTGGCTAATTCAGGTAATTCCTTTCTTCCCATAGCTTATTTTTATTTTTTACCCTAAAAAATAAAATTCTAAAACAAATATATTTTAGTATTGTCTTCTCTGTCTTTTTACAAAACATACACATGTACCATATTGAGGACCGTTGCTGTTACCTTAGTCTTGACAGCAGCGATCTTTCATCTTTTTTTCTTTTCATTCTCTCAACAAGCTTTTTCTCCTTCTTCTCTTTTTTATTTTTTTTTTCTACCCACCTACCTTCTCTTTTTCTCCTATTCTCTCTTTACTTTTCCAAATTTTTTGAGTTTTTTCTGCCTCTAATTTTAGATTTAGAAAAATATTGTTTTCTTTTTTTTTTTCTTTTCATTCTTTTTTTTTTTCTGTTTCTAGTTCTATTTTTTGTTTTAGCTTTTTTGTTTGTGATTTTTTTTTTCAATTTTTTGTAGATCTAATACATCAATAACCCTCTGGTGATTATTCTTCTCTTTTTGTAATGTAATAGTTACCTTTTATGGGTATTTTGATTTCTGTAGTACAAATTTTGATATGAGAGGAAGACATTTTAAAAAAACTGGATATTCATGAATTTTTTTGTAAATCTAAAAAGTGATCAGATTTATTATTAAGAGTCGAAAAACAAAAATTATCTTATTGCTTTGCAGTATATCTGTGTAAATTTGGAAATAAAAAAAATTAATTTTGTTGCTATTTTTACTCATTAAAATTTTCTGTAATTTAATATTACATCTTC